>NC_060171.1:8849449-8849959 GCF_021292245.1 Micropterus dolomieu
TATTTTAACATCAAAAATATCAAGTTTTATTTCAACAATCATTAACCGCAAACGGTTTCAATTCAATTTTATTTTTACAGCGCCAAATCACAACAACAATTATCTCATAGCGCTTTTCATAAAAGAGCAGGTCTAGACCGCACTCTGGGATGTTATTTACCGAAACCCAACAATTCCCACCAAGAGCAAGTACTAGGCATCAGAGGCAAGGAAACTCTTGCCTCAGTTTATCAATCAGTGGGTTAGAAATTAGATGCAGTGTGTGGTTGTGTTTCTGAATGTGTGTTCCTATGGGCTACTGATTGAATCGTTTGTGTTTTTCTTTTTTTACAAAGCATAATCTCTATTATTCTGTATGGAACCTCAGGAAACAGTTGGTGTTGGACGTGAAGCACCCACTGATGTCCATGCGCACACACACACACACACACACACACACACACACACACACGTGTTCATTACATACAGTATGTTACTCAACTGACTGAATCTACTCTTCCTCACTGTCAC
>NC_060171.1:8849979-8850206 GCF_021292245.1 Micropterus dolomieu
ACACACACACACACACACACACACACACACACACACACACACACACACACACACACACACACACACACACACACACACACACACACACACACGTGTTCATTACATACAGTATGTTACTCAACTGACTGAATCTACTCTTCCTCACTGTCACTCTCCTCAAGCTCACTGTCCTCACTGTTGGAAGGAAGAAGCCTAACTGCTCGATCATGTTCCTTACACCCATAAAA
>NC_060171.1:8850226-8868976 GCF_021292245.1 Micropterus dolomieu
TTTGTGTTTTTCTTTTTTTACAAAGCATAATCTCTATTATTCTGTATGGAACCTCAGGAAACAGTTGGTGTTGGACGTGAAGCACCCACTGATGTCCATGCGCACACACACACACACACACACACACACACACACACACACGTGTTCATTACATACAGTATGTTACTCAACTGACTGAATCTACTCTTCCTCACTGTCACTCTCCTCAAGCTCACTGTCCTCACTGTTGGAAGGAAGAAGCCTAACTGCTCGATCATGTTCCTTACACCCATAAAAGGTTTGTGCATCCATTTCCTGTGAGTATAGTAGATAGTAAAGCAGAAGAATGATTATGGTGATAACTATGCATCCCTGCACATATCCGTCCATAAGAATGTTATCGTTCAAACAAAACTGCCCAATGCTGCCCTGAGACAACAAATGAAAAAATACCATTTTACTATATAAATAAAGACAAAAGGTGTCTTTATTCAATCAAATATGCTTCTTCACATATTCATGCGCATCAGATATTACGAAAGGTCAAACCCACGCCAATCTCAAATTTCATTGGTCACAGACTTATCATCAGACTTGTAATGTGATATTAAAAAAATTAAAGGAGGGGTGTGGGGGCCAAAATAGTGGTTTGTTGCCTGAGGGCAACACCATGCCATAGAGGGTTAAGTCGTCCTGCAGAGCCCAAAACGGTTGATTGATGGAGGGAGAATTGTACACAGTCAATTTGTCCAAGATCATAGAAATGCTACATGAGTTCTATTTAGAATCAACCTTTTTACATTTGTCTATAATTCACAAGCTATTCAAGAGGCTTTTTTCTTTTATTAGGTTGTGCGTTCATCAAAGTCTTTGATTCTGATTATCAGACCTTTTCTACATACTTTTTTTGATGCAGGCAAAGGCTCAGCAGTAACAACAAGAAACAGAATTTTTGATTCATAGTTTGAATTCTTGGTCTCACCAATTTTGTTTGATGAGAGGATAATTAGAGGTCTTGTATTGCAAATTAATCCTTCTTGTTAAGTCTGTGACCATACCATCAGGCATAGGATTCAGAGCTTGTGATGCAGGATAAAATTTCAAAAGTTTGAAAATTGTCTGTGTGAAGGTGCTCCATTAAGACAAGGGGTGGTCACTGTCTAATAAGGCTGATGATGGATGTTAGTCTTGACTGAGAGGATACCGTCAGATAAAAACATTAAAGGGTTTTAACTATTTCAAACTTGAACGTTGCTTAGGAGAGAAAACAGTCTACCAGCCAAAAAACACTCACTCGATCTATATTATATGCACACACAGAATCTTACTCTAAGCTTTACTGCTGCAATATACAGCAGTAATTTGCCCCGAGGACATCATATCACACCCAAAAATAAGCATTGCTGAGAGAGAAATACCCACACGCTGCTGAATTCAGCTCCCAGCATGCTTCTTGGTTGCAGTGTTTCAACAGACTGGGAGTACACAGCATTCTGTGGGTATTCCCTTTTCGGTGCTGTTGCTTACGATGCTCACTTTGGTGTGGTGGTAAACCCCACAGTCTAGCTAAATTCACTGTATTTGTTGAGGTTAAGCAGTAGTTTAGGAGTAGTGTTTTAAGAGGAAAGTGATGTTTTGGACCTTCAGATGTCATCTGAAATGACTGGTAATCAGTATCAAGACTTGTAATGAGAGCTAAATTTGGTTTAGGTTAGATTCAGTTTAAGATGTGTAGAAAGCTTGAAAGCCATTGTCTCGTCTACACTACACAGAGCCTGGCATATATAGATTACTGAGACCAAGAGACAAATTTGAGCATTAAAGAATCTGACAATATAACGGTCCATATTTGTTTTTTTTAACTTAAGGATCTTTGATTTTTAAATGAATTGTGATGGACGTAGATACAGATGAGTGGCTGTAGTGAAATAAAAAAAAATTATCAATATTTTGTTTTACTGATAGTGTGGATGTATATCTAGACCCCCACTGATCTGATTTTTTAAATATGCACTGATTGTTTGGGCTGCTTGAGAGCAGAGGAACAAGCTGATAACTAAACACAACCTGCATAGATTAGGAATATTAGCACTCATTTGAAGTTGTTTTTCTAAACACTCAACAAAAATCCAATTCACTCCTTTTGACTCTTTGGAAATACACAGCTCCTAGCGACTATATGTTCCACTATGTTCCCAAGCTTATAGGTAGCTTTGCCTGCCGTTTGGTGCTGGGCAGGTGGGTTAATTAGAGCTTTTTTTGCTGAAAACCACTACCAGCAGCAACTGAAAATGAGACATCTTGGACCCTTTTGATTTTGTTTGAGACATTAAATTGAACTCAACTTCTTATCTCTCCATATATGTGCATGTTTTCTTTATATTCTCTTTTCTTTACAAGTTTATACACCTTTTTTTATGACTTGCATTAGAAAAGTCTAAATAAATGTATACAGTAGTATACATTTATACAAAGCAGTCAAACTATGATTGATCATGGTATTTTCAATTTGGCAAACGATTCTTGATTGGAAAATGAGAAACATTACCTTCCCAATTAAACTGCAGAGCAGTTCTACTAAATCAGATTAGCATGCCCACAAACACACACCTTTACAAACATATGTTGACATAGTTTGTATTTAATACAGTATAGCTTGATTCAATAGTCATACGAATGATAAAGTAATAGGTTATAATAGAACAAATATAAAATTAATGTAGATAACTGTATATCCTGGGTAATCGTATGAAAACAGTTGAATACAATAGAAAAATAAAATAGGGCACATTTTGCGTCCATCATTAAAAGGTAAAATAATTTTAAAATCAGAGTGCATGAGGATGGCAGACTTAAAAATGCTTCACTACAAGCAAATTCAATATGAATTCTGTAGCAAAGAACACATTTTTTTTCACCTGGCAACAACATAATGCAACGTATGACACAGACACTCAGTTTTTGTACATGTACTCTATAATAATGGCAAGATACTGGGACCAGATGAAATCACTCATTACAACCACAGTCTGTAGAACTTAAAAGTAACACAATAATAATGAAATATACTTCAACCTAAATTTCAGATTCTCAAGGTAGGGTAGAGACAGATTTGTGCATGCTATTTCAGCAATTCTGTCATTTATTTCTGGTTTCTCTGTAAAATCCTCTTGATTTGTCCCAATAAAGCTCTATTTAGATGTTTACAGTTAGTCCAAAATGTCACTAAATGTTTTATATTTAAGCATTACTAAATTTAACAATAACAATCAAGTTATCACAGCATCACATGTAGACCCACAGAATTACTATTGAGTAATTTTATTAGTCATCCCATTCTATTGTCATGATGACTTATCTCAGAGCACATTGGGAATAGTTATTTAAAAGTGCTAAGACATGATTTGTGTAAAAAAAAGGAAAGAAAGTATTGCACTACTCATGAGGTCTTAACTGATGACTTCCACGAATGTATACTTTAATGGCATAGCCACTGCAGACTGCTCTAAAATGTGTGTGTACGCGCATGTGTGTAGGCGCTTAGCAATACATTCCCACAATCACCAAAGCATGATGGCACTGCTAGTGAGCAAAGGCTTGACAGACACAGGTCACTGTCTGTACTGCGAGTCAGGCAATCTCAATGTTTAGGTGAAGTGGAAGGTCTGGGTTTCAGTGGATACATTTGGAAAAATAGAAAAAACAAAATAACACAACTTAGGAGGAATTCACATGAACAGCAATTTAATGAGTGATGACCAAAGGGATGTAAGGGCCATTTTGAGTTTATAGCCTGATCATTTTGGATGTGCTTTACCCCTCTTTATATATATATATATTTACTGAGGCAGCGGAGAATCCATCATGCAACCTCAAAGGAATACAACAACTTCTTGTCAAAACACTTTTTGACTAAATAGTTTTTTGGCAATAGGTTGGGCAGTTTCACCTCCTGTGTTCAGTATGACTCTCCTGAGACAATGCAGAACTAGCTCGTACCATCTACGTGACATATGCCATGTGCTAAAAATGCACTACAGTGAACACAATTTATCCTGGGCACAGGAGGTGTAAAGTGACCTAACTAAAACCTTTTATTGTTGCATGACAGTGGAGCTCATGCTCCCTGTTTGGAATGAAAGTAATGTACTTAGTTAAAAGATCATTTCACCCCAAAATGAAAACTGTGTCAGTTACCTATGTCTCACCAATCTCACTTGAAACACCAATAAATACAATTTATACATAAAAAGCATAAAAGCGCTTGGCATGGAACTACAATGGTTACTTCATGCATCTGACCAAGATATTGTCCATGTACAGTAATTATGCCTATGGGGCATTCATTTGGCTACAACAAAACTTTAGTGGAGTTTTAACTGATACGACATGACTGGATAATGAGTGAATTTTTATTTTGGGGTGAACTACTCCTGGGTCCCCTAAAACATCGGTTTAAAGTTGCACATAAATAAACAAAAGGTTAATGAACTCTTCATTATCACTTCACCCAATGTGCCTAACCACAGACCACAAAACTGCACAACATAAGAGCAGTTTGTTCACGCCACCACATATTTTCTGAGATATGTCAAGCTAAAAGAAAATGTCACATTGTTGAAAGCGAGAATGTTATCACATTGAAACATCATAATGTCAACACTTGTCTTGTCTCGGTCTGGCTTGCCAATGAAGAATGGCCTAGTTTCAAAAGACAGCTTCTGTGAGGAAGTTAATTTTCCTGGCCTCACTAATTGGTCACACAACACAGCTGGGGGTTAACAGATTGACTGCAGAAATCTCAGGGTTTATGGATTGGTTTGGGAAGTCAGGGCTGAAGCTCACTGATTGGCTGGGAGCAGGCCCTGCCTTTGGGCATGCTCCAAAATGGCATTGTAGCAGAAGTAGTACTGGTCCGGGGTTTGAATGCTGAAGGCCCTCTGTGTTCTCATGCGTCGCACCGTCTGATATACATTTAGTGAGCCTACATCCTGTAGCTGGGACAGGCAGATGTCCAGGGCACAGAAGGTACCTGCCAACAACAGGGTTTGTTAATAGTGTTGTTGTTGTTGTTAATTGTTAACGTCTTTAAAAAAATGTTAGGCAAATTAAGGCTGTGTGTTCAAATTGGTCTAAAGCTTTATGATCTCATCCACTCCACTTAACTATATTACATGAGCCTTGAAGCTCATAATATATTTTAAAAACTGGGTGTCAGTCCCTGAAATCTGATTAAGACAAAATGATAAATGCCAACAACCACATGTCTAGCTTTAGGGAAAATACAATCTCAGGATCTCACCTGTTCTCCCAATCCCTGCACTGCAGTGGACCACCATTGGGGGTCCCAGTGGGTGGCCTGTCCACTGAAGTCCCAAAGCCTTCACCATTTTCCTCTGTTGTCTCTTCACAGCTCCCAGGAAGTCAATGAGAGTCACTGCTGAGGTGGGAACGCCGTAGTCAGGCCAGCTGAGGTACTGGAAATGACTCACTTGTCTCTGTTCACATGTCTGAATGGATAAAAACTTTTTTTAGTTACATGATTGTTGTGCATTTCCTGTAACTTTGAAAATTGCATTCGGTCCTTAAAATATGGCTTGATCGCACCATTAAAAGGCAGGGTTCGATATTTCTCTCGGCAAAAGAGTTAAATGAGAAAATCAATACCACTTTCATGTCTGTACCCTATATATAAAGCTGGAGCCAGAAGGAGTTTAGCTTAGCTTGGCATAAAGTAAAGACTGGACTGTTTTACGGTGTGTTATGTGCTGGAACCATTTCTTGGCCAGGAGCAGTGAGTTCCTGGAGTCTTTGCTGGTTTCCTGACAACCTGATGGTGACGACAACACCAAGAAGTCACTATGCCTGACCAAGAAATAGTTCCAGCAGGGTTCAGGGAAAAAAGGACGGCTACATTGCTTATCCTGCTTCCATGTGGCCTGGATAAAGAGTGGAAAATGGATCTCACTATAGCAATTTGTTGGCCAGAACTTCCACTGAAAAATATCTTTGACTCCATTTGTATGTACCTTGTGTGCTTTTTTTATTTTCCCCAAGATGTTTGTTGACAAACTGAATTTTGTTTCTACATGAAAAACCTCCCTGGTATGCACAATCCTGTGGCAAAACATATTCTTGCAGTGGTCCATGGCTGTACCTCAGTGTTGTGCAGTTCGAGGGTGGTGTGGTTGTAGTGGGTGTGGTTGTCAACCCTTTGGTTAACCACTGCCATGTGGCCATAGACCTCCTGTCCCCCTTCCTCCAGAGGCCAATACTGTCCACACTTCCTCCGACTGCCCTCATCTGTCCTACAGCACAGAGACAGGACACACATACATACATTTAAGTCACAGTTTTAATTCTGACCAACCTTAACCTTACCTTTTGACCCAACAAACAAGTATGAATTTTTTTAGAATTTAAAAAAACCCAAAATCAAGTCAAATTACCTGGTTGTCATGACAATAACAAGCACGTTTTGTTCCCAAACCATTCTCCAGAAATCACCATAGGTCTTTTCCAGTGGTCCTATACAGTAAAACAGGAGATTCAAAGCACATTAAAATTACTTCAGCTCAGTCAGTGATCAGTATAATGGAGCACATCATTTTGATTGTTTAGAATAGCAGCCTAAAGAGCTACACTCGTACCAAATACAAATAAAGACAACCATTACTTTATAGAATAGCAGTAAAAAAACCCAAAAAACTTGAACCTTCCCTATTCTTAGCAAATTTATTGCTAATGATTCTTAATTCACAAGCTTGACCTCAGTATGTATTGTTGTATGCACATCCAGTACCTGCCCCTCTTAATACATTAAGCCATCTGCTCTCAAGGGAATGATAATTAAAATGATAATTGCATAAATACTAAGCTGAATGCTGCTATCCTAAACAATATTACAAAACAATTTAAATTTTTCCCCACCACCATTTATGGCCCCACATGGTTTATGTTCGGATATGTTTCACGAATAGTCATCTCTGAATGCTCTTCAGTTAAGATTGGTGTACCACAGGGGTCTGTGCTTGGTCCATTGCTATTGACCATTTTCTGTGCTACCCCTTCGTTGAACGTCAGTTTTCAATGTTAAGATAGAAAGGTTTGTAGGGTTGTGGGTTAGAGCATAAAGACCACACCCAACTGGCAAATTAAATTGGATAAATTCGACTTTTTCCATTGCAAATTTACTAGCCTTGCATCACCAGACCAATTCAAATTGATTTCAGTAACTTTAAAAGGCAAAAACAACCCCCCGATATGAGAGCAAACATTGGCTGCTTGGAGGGGGCTTGCTTTCATCCAAAAAGGGGTGGGGGCATAACACAAGGGCAAAGTACCCAGATTCGCTGCTCTTATGTGTTAGATAAACTGTTGCGATTGGCCAGACACAGGCCAGGTCGGCTGCACATCTGTCTGAATGGAGGGAGGACCAGACGCATCTGCTAGAGCAAATAAAACATGAGCTTGCAGATTTGTCAGGTTCCCAGGCTACAAAACTACTGACTTTCTTGACAAAAATATCCATGTAACCATCCATAAACACAAATAAATATTGAAGTATCCCTTTAAAGACTTTAGCAATACAGATAGCATTAACTAAAATATGACAGTTGACATACCTTGAGTACCAATGTATGCATTCCTTTGTTTGTAGCCGTCCATGAAACTCGCATTGATGTAGTCTGATCTCTGTGGGAACAACACAGCTGTGTTACAAAAATGAAAGTAACCCTTGTTTGATCTGAAGCATATTGTGTCAGTTCAAGAAAACACTGAAAGGTGAACTAGATGTAAAACTCAGTTGTTTTCATGGGGCTGATGGAATATTCAATTATTTTTGAGGAGCAATCCAACAAAATGGAAATACTTTGGTTACGCTCTCTCAGGCTGGACAAAAACCAGTTAGCTTGTGAATAAGAATACTGGCAGTGTGGCAGCCTTTCAAAATGTTAATGCCTTGCATATTTCTTAGCATCTGAGTGTGACCATGAGTGGAACTAGCAGTCTTTTTCTTTTGGTATGAATGACACCAGTAATATGCAGATTTAGAAAAAGTACTAACCTCGTTCCTTCTGGCTTTCAAACGAACTCTTGTTTGATCAAGGCACAGCACGTCTCCATAGCGATTCCTTTCCTGATTGTAGGCTAATCTGTGGACAAATACCAAAAATTAGCACTGAAACTTACTGTTGTAGCCAGTTTCAACCATGACTTAACATTGCTAATCTACAATTTGTAAATCTGATGTCCCAGATTTGAATAATTTCTGATATTTATAATTTCCCAGAGGAGCACATTCAAATAGTTTGTTTTAAGGTCAACAATGAAAAATCCAAATATATTCAATTTATATAAATGACCAACACAGATATTAAATGCTCACATTTGAGTAGCCTAAACTATGACATCTGTTTTAGGTTGTAACTCTAATCATTCCCAAATTCATTGCTTTTACAAAAAGTAAGGGAATTAGTAATAATTTGTTGTTTTCAGTAATAACACCATGCTTGTGTTTGAAAATCCAGAGCTCCAATTGTTAGCCCTGAAGTCTTTAGCAGATACACATGTCTGCTGCTGTAAACGCACTGTGCACAGTGGAAGGTTCCAGGTGGCGGTTCTTTGCGGAGCTCCTCATACTCTTGATGGATGCCGGAGCGCTGAAGCCTGCCGAGGTGGGTCAGCAGCTCCTGCGGGCGCATGGACTCGGGTCCGGCAACGTGAATAGAAGCATCTTCTACGGGAATGCCCACCAGCTCGTCCACTGGGTCTACACGACCGTTCTGGCCCGCCAGTAGCTGCTGGTTCCAGCTGTATGCCTCCAGAGGCAGCAAACCGCCGAGGTGCTGGGGGAGACAGTCTCTGGGGAGGTGTTGGCGCAGCTCGGCCATTTTCACCATCTGTACCTGGAGTTTGAAGAAGAAAATGGATCAACATGACCCCAAAATTCAGCTTCTGCTGAACAAATCAAATATCAAAGGTTTACGTAGTAAAAGTTAGTCAACTCTGGTATCCTTAGGTGGAGGGCTATAGTGACTGACAGTACAGTTTTTTTTATGTCAAACTGTATTTGTTTGTTTATTCTTGATTGCATGAAGAAAATTTACATCAGGCAACTCAGTCTCTAAGAAAATCCATACTAATAAAATTTTTCAGGGACAGTAATGTGGTAGGGGGATAGACTCCAGTAATTCAAGCATTAACATCCCAGAGATATGAGGCAGCAGGGTGGATTGGTGGTCAGACAGAACCCCCTAATCAAATTATCACTTGCAACAATCAATGACACTGAAGTGCCTTGTATGCCACTCCAGATAAACAGAAATTTTCAAAACTCTTAATAAATTAGTAGTACACGTGGCACATGTATAAGAAAATTATCAACAAGCCCCTCCCATTTACCCTCTCCCTAAGTTTCTCCTTGAGAAGCAGGCTGAGCAGATTGTAGGGCACTCGAAACCAAACAGGGGCCCCGACAATCAACACCTTCTTCAGCCTGGCAGGGAACGCCCCCTAGTGGAGAGAGGACAGCACAACTTATAAAAAACTACACTTTATATCACAAATTCTACAGAATATATTTAATTCTTCTTTAAAAGTCATGATTTAGACAGTCATGTGCTAGTTTTTTGGGTTTGTAATGAAGCAGGAAAGGTAGTTCATCCTTATAACAAGACCTGAACAGTGCACTCTCAGTAGCTCACCCTCTTTCAGTTAATTATTTCTTAAAGACAGGCATATCTTCAAGACAATCCAAACATACATTACACTATCTTCACTTTATATAGAGGAACTCTATTTTTGAATTTGATGAGCACAACTCAACTACTACAGTCAATTTTTAGATCAATGTGTGGGCACAAAATATGCCATTGGTGCAGATTTGGGCTCATAAGTGTCTGTGTTATTGTCTCCTCATGACATACTACTAGACCCTTAAATCACAAATGACTTTGTAGATGTAGGCGTACTTGAAGGTACCTTCCAAAATAAGCACCACTCTGAGTATTACATATGGTGTATGGATTAAATAATTCTTATGCTTGTCAACACATTTGGTGAGTCATTCATTTTGCCCTTTGGACAGCCACTAAAGTCCTTGAAGACACCAACTCTGTTTTAATCAATCCGCTTCTTCACAGGATGAAGAACATAACCCAAAGTTATGTATTAACCTAGCTCTGGAAACGAGTGAATCATTTTTAAACAATGGCAGGCAATCCAACCTTGAGCAGGTTGAGGATCTTCTTGCTGAGGTCCAGCTCAAAGTTTGTGTAGTTGGAGCCTGCCATGTCGTAGATGAACACCAGGCCGTTTCTCTGGGTCTCAAAGCTGTGGGCAAACAGAAGTTAAGACTTCTAAGTTAATGTTTTGGATATCTTAACTAAAAGGTCAGGTAACAGCAAACTCACGTAGGACAAGTGCACCCCCCCGCCATTTTGGAAATCAAAATGGGTGATGTTATGTGGTTGATAAGTGAAATGCTGCATCAGATTCCAACGCTAAAGCAGGATATATTATTCTAGGGTAAGGCTGGGCAAAATGGCCAAAATTATTATGATATAAACATTTCATACCATTCAATATCGATAATTATCACAATAAATTTCAAGTCATTATTTCTTTCAAATTTAAATGCTGATTTTTGCTCCTGAGTGAAAAGTAGAAGAAATCTGATGGTTAATTAATTGTGTGGTTAAACGTTTCTTTATGGCCAGAACAAACACTTGATGCCAAAGGGTGTAACACTTCACAAATCTGAGGTAGAATATTCAAAACCATTATGATCAAATCTTTTTTTCAACAACTATGATTAGTAAATCTTTTCAGTCCCTTTTAAATGAAACATCTATTGACAATATATTGAACCTTTGCTATATAGTTTGAGGAAAATTATATTGCAATAATTATCATTATTGTTCTATTGCCCAGCCCTATTCTAGGGAACAATAAATGTCTAGTATTGATCAAACAAAATTTTACTGATGACTTCAAATAAACATTTTATTTTCAGGTTATCTAACTAAAACCACAGCTCTCACCTTTCCACTGCCCGATCCAGGAGGTAGAAGAGGGCCTGAAGCACCACATGGTTACCTGTCTTGTTTGGGTGATGAAGTTTGGCTGTGTACAAGGCAATGGAAGCCCCTGAAGGGTCCCGTACACTCTGGAAAAGACAGAACTAACAGGTTATATCAAAATTCAACCTAGTGAGATGAGTTCACTCCCTTTTCACTACCAACTTAATCCCCCTGTACAGAACTGTTGACAATATCAGCACTGGATTAATTCCCTTCTATGCATGCCTAAATGTTCTCTAGAGCAAGACGAAGTTAAACCTGAGCTCTTAGACTCCAAATTTAGACTAAAAAGAGGAAATCGTTTTCTTTGTATTCTGAAAGTTTAATTTATCTCGTATGTGTTTCTACATCTCCAATAACTATCATTATATTTCTCATTATGGACTATGTATGCGAATGTTGCCAGTGGATTGATGTGTTTTTCATGTGGTGCTTTTAACCACTTGAAGGAGTTAACTGGGTCTGGTTTACAGTGTGACAACAAGTCAGCCAAATGGAGAATCTGCAAAAATGAAGGATGAACAAATGACCACAGGGGGGCACTTAAGTTCATATGCTGGTTACTGGCATGCTGCCAAAAAGGGCTGTAAACAATTCAGCAGTATGAACAATTCTCGTCTATAATGATGCTGCAGGTCTTACAGCTCTTGTTTTCTTCCTGAGAGGGACACAAAACATTTTTTTTTTGTCAAACCTGATCAGTGTTAAGGCTGTTGGTGTCAAAAGAACTAGAGGCTCTTCACTGAAGCTGCTGACCTGACATACTACTGTACTGTCCTTTGTAAGCAAATAAGCCCGTGTTCTCGGGCATGGGGGCTAAAAATACCACACACAGGATATGAAGCCCACTGCTAAGGCTGGAGAACTCCGACGTCAGACAAGAGGATGTGCAGCATCAATGCCTCTGTGACACGTCAATGGGGAAGGAAGAGGGAAGATGCAGGATAGTGGGAGTGTGTTTGTGCGTGCGTGCGTGTGTGCCGGGAGGGGGGAAATCTTTGATGATTGTGATTTGGCTGACAAAGGGCTAAATATATCTGGCCACACCAGTCAATCAACAACTTGCACCCCAAAAGGACCCTTAATTCCTCATTATGAGAGCTTGCTTTTGAAATTTGTACTCTAAGCCTTGCTAATTAGCAAGTTGGGACCCTTTTAAGTGTACGGTATTGATTGATTCTCAAACTAAGCTGCTTCCTTGACCAAGTCAAGAAGAACCTAAATGTCTGAAAGGTAACACATCGTGAAGAGGACGAAGAGCCTAAGCAACATAACATGTGGAATAGAGACCATTTTTGTTAACTTTGTCACAGCCTGAGCAATTATGTCCAATACAAAATTGAAGCATGTTTAATTATATCCTTTATCATTTTATCAGAAAAGACTGAACTGCACTGAAACCAATAGCACAGAAGCAGCATTTCACAACAAAACAATAACAAATAACATAAGCAACAGCTGAATATGTAAGATGAGATGTTAAAAGGATAACCTTGTTGTTCTATGATTTTCTTGTCAACAACGTCCATGAAAATACCAAAAGGTCTCAATACTTTCTGACTTTCCCACCGTACCTGTGACATTCTGACCCAAGCCCATTGGTTTCTACTGAAGATGTCAGTCTTTAAAAAAAACAGGTATTAAGTATAGCGTTTCAGTTTAAAAAAAGGCTAAGTAATTTCCAAAACAGGAGTAAATGGTGCGTTTGTTGGGGACTATTTTCAGCTTCGCATTAATACACACCAAGACGGTGCATGTGGGATCAACAACAAAAAAACTAACTATAGTAACCATTTTAATAATAATGAAAGAAAAATTAAAATCATGTCACAGTGCAACAATTTGTCTCATTGGACACGTGTTCAATAGTTTTTGCACAACAATGTTGGTCTATAGGACAGAGGAATAAGCTTATCAGGCTTTGGATATACAGACAAATACTTGTCAGAAGGATTTATTCAATGTTGGTTTTGTCCCCCCCCATTTGATTTGTTTATAGTAAATAAATTATAGAATATTGACTGCCTTATCCTTTAATTGTTCTGTAATGTGACACCAGACTGGACCTTTCTATTTAAGGGATGCCAAATGTACAGATTTATAGGAGACTCTTACCAACACAGTGAACTTTCCACTGAGCAACTCTGAGCGCAGAGGTTCTTCCTGAGGCTGAAGTCTGACGATTCCTTCTTTAAGACGCGTTTCCTGAAGAAAAGAGATCACAGCAGGTGAGTCAGGCTGTGGAGTAACTCTAACAGCCTGTCAACTTTGAGGTGAATTCCTTTCTGTGAACAAAAGGATTATCCGCCTGACTTTCCTGCCAGGAGGATCCCTCTCTGCAAGCTTTCCCCATAATTTTACTTGACACAGATTTTAACAGAGGGTTTGGTTTTCACAGAGGCTTTCTCACTTGATCGAGAAGACTTGATGGAAACTGCATATACTGATTGATTTCAGTTACTGCAGCTCTCTTATTCCTTGTTCTTTCAAGGTAATTTATTTTAATCAATCGTGTTATTGGTAATGGGAGACAAATGTGAAAGAAAGACTAACATGTACAGATATAAGCAGTTACAAAACCAATGGATATATTTTGCTGGAGGGCAGTCATATTCAAAGTAATGTAATATCAGTATTGTAATGTTTGCTTCCTGTTTGGTATGCTTTTAACCACCTCCATATGGAGAATCATAGAGTGACTGACTTTTAACAGATGGAACTTTGTATTAACAATAGTAGCATAATCAATAGTAATGTAGGCAGCAAGAGATGAATGACATTTTTTTCTTCCTGAGATTTAATGAAAAAAAAAAAAACTAAACTATAAAGAATGGCCAAACCTATGTTTAATAACACCATCTACAGTAAGTATATTTGAAGATCTTTTGCTCACTGTTTACATGTTATGCCATGTTCTTGGAACTAAACACATGATTATGTTATTAAACAGCTTTTTGGCTTAAAATCAGTTCTGTTGAATATTAAAATTGTGCTGGATTAAGAGAGTAGTGAATTTTTGTTATGTGATTTTGTGTAAATATGTATACATGTACAAATGCATTGGCATCACTGAAACAACATTAACATTTTTTTAATGTGGCACTTACTGGTTTATTTAAGCGCTATGACAACCGCCTCAGTTTGAATGCCAGCATGGCCTGTTTGTACGTCTCACCCCGTGACAAAACAAACACTTCATTGGAAACTTTCTCCCTTAGTTTATTAAGACAAATGACTTGTACACAGCCTCTGTCCTTGTTCTGACACAGCATTAAACCGAGTTAAATGAACTGTAGCGTGGCAGGGGAGACTAATCCTTCTCAAAGTCACATTCAAGGCATTCATAAATGAGTCGTGTTTATGCAGGCCAACTATTCATTGCAGAAATAAGAACCCACCTTGGTGATTTAAGTGACTTTACTGAAAGGTAGGGGGTAAAAACCTGCCATGTCTTGAAGCTATTCAAGTCAGAGTCTGTGCAAGAAGTCTGGGAACTTTCCGTTTGCTGCAGTGGATAAACTGGAGCAGATCTGAGCAGATAAATCCTGTTTTGCATGTTCAAATTTGGCCAGAATTACATTTATAGCAGCATAAACCATTTGGGGACAAAATGACATTCTCTCCCTGTTAGTTATAACGTGGCTCGGAGGAGAAGGTCTTGATTATGTTATTATCTAGATATTATTTTAAAATCATAATGTAAATGAGACTTGCAGTCTGATCCACTGGCCATGCCCTCAAGGTTTCATTTTGATCATTTTCCGGTTTGACGGTAATAATATAATCAAAGCTATTTCAGTGATATGTAGGGAACAGACATCTTTTCTCTGCTACGTTCAATTATGTTCTGCCCTCAGTGAGTCCTCAAACTCCACTCATCTTGTTCTCAGCTATCGCACATAGGCGCCCTCTCAATGTCTCTATAGCAGGTACTTATATACAGCTAGTTGCTATAGATATACTACTATATCTGTTTTAAACATGGGCCCCTTTCAACTGACCTCCCCAGGGAGGTGGTTAAGGGTATAGCAAACAAACAGGAAACAAAAAGGAGAAGATAATAAATGTTCAAGGAGATGCATAGCTGTTGTTTGCCTCCAACGCTTCAAAAAATAAAAAAGCTCCAAAAGATCCCCCCCCCCAAAAAAAATCTGCATGTACAGAGAAACCAACTCTTTCATTTGACATATTCAACTATATCATTGTGTTTAATATTGTTTTGCAAGCAGGCCAAAATACGCTACCCTGTGAAACTTCATGTTCCTCATTTATTCTAACCTCACAACTCGGCTGTACCAGCCGACCGACCAACACTTATTTCATGATAAGCTTTAAGCTCTCTGGAAATAATAAGCCTGCATGCTGCTTCTTGAAATAGCCCCCCTCTGTGTAATTCAGTGTGAGATTGGGTGTGTGTCTGGCCTTAGGTTTAAGTGATCTCTTGCTTGGCTAGGGCTTCCAAAGACATTTATGCAATGAAAAAGGCCTTGTGTTACTGTGCTATGGGTGTGGTGAAGATGGTGTACGTGACCTCTACCTTTCTACCTGGGTCTCTCTGGGTAAACCGACATCTTGGTGTTTGACTGCTATCCTTTGTTTTGAAAAGGCATTTTAATACTTTTGATTTTGGTGCAGATAGTTGTGGACCAGTGAATGAGTATGTAGCATGTAACATTAATTTTTACATTCGTAACATTTTCATCAGTTATTTCTGTTGATCTGAAATAGTCAGAAAGGCAAGCAACCACAGATGCAATTTGTTACAGACTTTGCAGCTGTGTCATAATCCAGTCCAAACAACAAGCTAATAAAATACAATTGGTCCTGTGGAAATAATGGCCGATATTCAGTGCACTGTGCAAAAACCGATTTTTCCAATGTGGGTGTAGATTTCATCGATAACGTTGAAACAGAAAGCGTTTAGACTGATGAGATAGATATGATTCTAAATTTAGGTTACAGAAACTATGTTTTCACCAAAACAACCTGATTTATAACTTGAGATGAGTCAGCTAAAACAATTTCTTCAAATAATGAAATCTGCCTTCCCTTGGTCTGCTTTGGTCAAACCTGTTGACAGAAGCCATAGTGTATGCCATGAGCATCACTGTCACAAAGGTCTCAGATAAGGAGACTAAGGTATCCATATCTTTAGTATGACACGTCTGAGTATCAAACCTTAATACTTGAAGAGTACAACCAAAATGTGTCAGTAATATCAGGTACTGAAAAGTGTCCAGTATTTAAAGTTGACACTGATACCTTGAGTAGTTTGGTACATTCATCTATTTCTTTGTTTCTCTTTTGCTTTAATTAGTACCTAAACTTGGGTATTGCATTGTTTCCAAAATGGTAAGGTTTCAAATGATACCCAGCTCTCAAAAGGAGCAGATTTTACTTTGGTAATCTGAATTGTCTATATGAAAGCTCCAACCTTTAATGCTGACTTGGTATTAATTATTTATATATTTTTAATATTCTCCAAGATGGCCCATTTACGTATTTCCGAGGCATAAAAATGAAATAAAATCTGGAAAATTCACACTGAAAAAGTTCTTGTACATAGACTAAAACTTAATGTTATGAAAATTTGCTTGGACTACATTTTGTTAATTGGTGTGCAGTTCAAGGGATAATAGTGTGAGTTTCCCACTGTGTTAGCCAATTAATTTTCTGATAACATTAAATATTAGTAGCAATATCCAAGGCTAACGTGGAGTGCACAAACTCCTTGTGTCTACATGGACAAGTTGTTCAGCTTCTACCAACATGGTTATCAGAGGGTGCTATACGTCACAACTGTTCTGCTGTTGTGCACACAAGCAGCTGCAAGTTAGTTCTAATGATTTTTGTCTCTTCTTACTCTGTAGCTGTGGAATAGCTCGATGGCTCGGAGAACATCAAACTTGCGAGCCATGAGGAACTTGACAGCCAATTCCCTGGACAATGGTGACACTCCATGCTGACTGGTCCACTTGTTGATTTCCTCCAGAAACTGCCTTGTAGCCTGAAACAGACACAGATGTGGTCACAAACTTGGTACTCCTATAATCGAAGGGTCAAACAGGAAGGAAGCGAAACTGGGCTTTAAACTTGATACATCCTCAGAGGAAGTGCTATCTACAGCCTCACAGAATATTTGACAATTTTATGGCCTGGGAAGAGCTCTATGATAGTGTTTTTATATACTGTTGTATAGTCTGAAGGACGATTGGAGCCTTGCTCACTTCATGTGTGTTTACAGAATGTACAGTATTTACACAGGGAGGTACAAAATAAAATGTGTGAACTGTAATTTGTGCAGGCAACCAAAACAATTGGTTTTACACAAGTTATTCCTCAGTTTTGCTGGTTCATCTTGTTTGTTAACCACAGTTATCTTGGGAAAAGATTTGGCACTTTGTGGATTGAAAGGATAAAAAAAAAGTGAAAAACAGCAGTGGTTGAGCTAAAAAGAACAAGAAAAATCGAGGAGTGATGCATATAAACGGCAACATGCGAGAACATAAAATAAAACTTCCATGTTAGAGCGAACAATGCTCACATAGTTTTTATAAAGTCAGCGCAAGAGCATGAGAGGCGAAGAAGATGGAATCCTGCTGAGCTGGAGTTTAAGACACAAAGCTGAAATAATAACAAGGCAACATACTCAGACTTAATTGCACTTTGCAGTAAAGCCAGTCACGTCTAGTTGTCGAGTGCTGGGACATCCACAAAAAAAAAAAAATAAATAAATAAACAGTTCTTCAATGAAATTAAGAGGGGTTCTAGGTTTGATTTGTTATCCAAACCCGATTCTGCTTTTCTATTCCTCTTCACCAGGAAGAAGATGATTAATTGGCCATCAACCTGTGTGATGGTAAAGCTTACACATGTTTCAGGATGGAAAAAGATGCTCATTAGTTTCTTGTGAAATCTGTCTGCAGCCATAAGCAAAGAAGCCCAGAGCTAAAAACGATGACTAACAGTATGATGGATTACTGGTGATAATGTGGCATTAATTAGACCCCCTTATACATTGAGATTTAAATACATTAAAGTTTTTTAAAGCCTGCATTATAAAATTAAGTGTGAAGTCTACTAAACCTGCTATAACTGATTTTTTGGCAACGGAAACATAACATGACATATTATCACCTGTGGAGTCTGTTTCTGGCCACCTGGTGAATATAAGTCCAATAGTCACTCATCTTTCTCAGTTTTGGTCTCCACCAACTCAGCAAATCTGGCTCTTTAGAGAATTAATGTCCCTCTATGTTCATCTAGTCGCTAACTGTGTCCGTCTGTCAATTGGTACTGGGAAGGCAGTGTACAGTGGGTTTTTAGAGGTTTTCTGCTGACAACAGCTGCCTGCTGTGGCCAAAAACGACAGTCTGAGAAAAGCGAGAATGAGCCAAAAACAGTAAAGTTGCAGGTTGTAAAAACAAAAAAATTAATTGAAAATCTCTGTAGAGCTGAAGAGAACAGCAGAGTTGGGTGATAATTCTCTGTGGCTTCATCCCTATAAGTGACGCCTTTCACAATGTACTAATGTGAGCTATTGTTAATAAAAAAATATTTATTACTGCCAATTTAAAGTAATGGCACTTAATTAGAGAGCTGTTTGCTAGCTGACAAAATGTAAAAAAAAAAATTAAAATAACCAAACATCATAAGATACTGGTTGAAATCCCCCCCCCCCCCCCCA
>NC_060171.1:8868996-8877650 GCF_021292245.1 Micropterus dolomieu
TTGAAACCCCCCCCCCCCCCAAAAAAAAAAAAAACCAACCCCACCACATTCATATTCATATCATACACTGCATTTTTAATTTGGAAAATGTGTGCCATGAAGGCATTCCAGCCATCTTGCAAATAACTTTGCTTTTACATTTAGCCAGCAGTCCTTTCAGGGGCTTCCTGTCCTCCCCTCTGCTCTTATTATATACTCCCTCAGGAACCCACCCCCACCACCCTCAGCACCCGCAGAGTTAGCGAGTCAGCACCCAGTGAATCGTCAAAAGGCGACAGAGGAGGCAATGAAAGCTTTAACTTTAAACACAGGGTTCCGCTTCTCTGGTGCGGCACAGCAGCGGTGGGGCATGCATGGGAGACAGGAAGTCAAGTTCTGGGAGTCCACAGCTCTTTAGGAATACAAAACGATCACTGACGAGCCCTGAGCCGAAAGACAGGATGCCACTGTCTCTCCTCAGGAAAGCCAGTGCTTTCACAGTCAGGAGGGCCTGTAGCTTCTGCTCTGTTCAGATGCCTTAACATGCAAGGGATGAGGGATAATTGCACCTGACAGGGCTGACGTTGTTTCATATCCGATTCTCAAGAGAGGGGGGGGGGGGGGGGGGGGGGGGGGGGGGGGGGGATGTTGTGGGGTGTAATCCTTAATTCTGAGCTTTTCATTGCAGTACAGAATCAACTGTGATCATGTGAAGAAGAGCATAAAACATTGATACATAAACATAAATTGACTAGTAAATGTTTAAGGCATCACATCTGAACTATGAACTACACATTATGCTCCTACAATTGCTTATTTTACTGGGAAATCTGGCTGCATTACTATGACAGAATAGTTCCAATTAGAATACCAATACTTCATTTTGTTAGCAGGTGTCTCTTTTCAGTCCAGTATAAACTATACTAACTATGAGCAAGGAAGTTCATTTTTGATGGGAACAATGTGTAACCCCCCCCCAAAAAATAAAAAAATCTACGATCAAAAAGGTCCACTTGCTGGCTTTTCAGAGTTTTCAACCATATCTCATGGTCTTCTTCAGCAAAAGAAGCTTCATGACATCAACTGTCTGTGAACGTTGACTGGGAAAGAGTCAGTCCCTAATCAGGAGCCAGTGGACGGCCTTAGAAAGATCAAGGTGGTCATCCTCATGCCTTCCCAGAGATGAGATGAACATATGACCACATGTGACCTGTGCTCAACGTCAGCCCTGCAGCTTAGTCAGCTCCATTCATTGAAGAAGACCACTGAGAAGCGACGATGTGTTTCACAAAAGTATTTAAACATTACACACATTTTTTCAGCATCTAGGGAGTTTAGTGGGTGTGCAAGAAGTTGGTGCCATTGATCTGATGGAAATCATAAAGATGATGATGACTCCGGACTTCAGACAACTGATGACAGTGGGCTGACTTCCTTACTGAAAGTGAGTTTGTCTCAAATTGGTTCAAGCTGGACTGCTGCAAAATCAAGCTCTGTCAACCTACTAAACAAGACTAATAGAAAAAGATTGAAGAGGGAAGATACTGTATGCACTTAGAGCAAAGGTTTGTCTTATTGCTAGATGATTTAGTAAGACAAATACATAATTTCAAAAAGACAAATCCGAAGCTACCTCAGAAAATGTATTTGATGTTTCTGTATTTCTGTGGAACTACAAAGTCGCCATCCTAATTCTAATACGCTAATCCTATATCTAATCTAATGAATAATAAAAGTATTCTAATGTGGGCCGCCTGCTCTTTATGCACCGTGAAGCGTTAATCCTTCAGTGTTGGCCAAAGACAACTTCCTGTCAGATTGCTGTCAGGTACGCTCGGATTTCAATGGTCTGACAGCTGCTCTTTCTCTCTTAGCCTTTTAAGGCTGGCCTGCCAACTCCAAGCAGTGACCCTCTGTTCCTGGAGAAGCCAGTCTTGTTTGGTTTTTCTGCACTAGGGGCCATATCCGCCAGAGTGGAATGTGAGGATGAACCAGTTTGTTTTCATGATAGCACACCAGACTGCAGTGGAAGAGCGGAGGAGTGACTTATTCAATTCCTGTAGGATGCATAAATATTTGCTTGACTTGCTCCAGTTCTGATATGGAAGGAAAATTTTTCCTCGAAGTTCTTGACAACTCATTTGAAAACACTCTGTACTTGCACCAACCTCAGGCTGAGAGGTTGGTGCAAGTATAGAATATATATCTGATCACAAGTCTTTATTGGTTCAGCTGCCTTTATGTCCTCCATTTGTTTTTTGCTAAAATACATGAGTGGGACATTTTAAGCAAGTGGTTTCTGGCCTTCCAATAAAACAGCTGACGTTACATAATCCGGTTTGTTATCAGGGGGTTATTCACTGGTTTTGTTGACACGGACTGTCAATAACTAATTGATTAGGTCCACTGTGTTAGGAACCGCATGTGCTCTGAGTCACTGGATCAAGTTGTGGTTGGTGCTTCGCCAAACAGCCCTAAAACCAACCCTAAAAAAAACACTTTATGAAACCCTAAAGTCCACAGGTCCAAAAAGGTTGGAGACCCTGCCCCAGGGAACAACTATGACATCAGAGAAAAATACCACGGGGAGATGGGGCCTGTGTCCAAAATCACTCCCTTATTCACGCAGAAGTCTACAGATTGCTTGTTTTGTCTGACCAATAGTACAAAACCCAAAAGGTAGTCAGTTTACTTTTGTCACTGGATTAGCCTAAAACACAAATGTACATAAAATGTTGCTAATTATGATTTAAACCTACTGTATACTGCAACCACTAATGCAGTTCTATAGACCACCCCATGGTGCACATTTTGACTTGTTTAATACAGATAATTTTCATAAACAGCTGCATTTCATTTAGCTGCGTCAGTGCCAGGACGATGGTATTGTAGTGTGTACATGCTGGCTTACTGGCACACAATTGCATTTTTTTGTTGTTTTACCATCATGATCCTTTGTTACAAGAATTGGTCATAAATGTCGCATTATTGATATGTCTATTATACTCCCATTCCAGCCAGAAGGAGTCACACTGTACAGAGTGACTGTATTCATTTCTCAGCTGAAGGAGAGGGTTATGGGAAGTAGTGGAGTGGTGACTGCAGAGTCATTACACCTTGATCTTACAGACAGGGCTAATGCATTTCGCCATTATTATGTTTTAAAAGGATTCATGGCTGCCCTTAATATTGTCTCTCCAGAATTTGACAACCATGCTAATTTATTTACAAATATAGGACTGCTGTTGCCAAGCGGCTTCGCTTCACTTCACCGAGTCCCATTTGGCACGAGTCAATACCAAAACAGGAAGTCAATAACGTCACTCTCTCCCTATTCCCCAATTTCTCTCACTCCACTGCTTCCTGGGAGTAGAAGCAACACACACAAACAAACACACACACACACACACACACACACACATTTTCTCGAAAGCACATGATAGACACTCACACACACACTCTGTAACTCATAAACTCCCCCTTCCCCCATGAGTCTAGTGGAAATGCTTTTAACAGCTGCCTTTAGAATGAAGTTCCACCACACTCGTGTATGCTCCCGAGAGAGCCACACACACACACACACACACACACACCACTCAAACACCCCCCACAAGGCTGTGGATGTAATGAGGGCGTCCGGTACCCTAGCGGGGGCCCTAGCTCACACAGGAAATGGAGTAGCCAGATAAAGCTTTCTGCTGGCCAGATGATGAGGAGTCAGCGTGAAGGCAAGGCACGAGCAAGACCAGCACCAAAGAAGAAGACTCGAAGGAAAACATACATAGATTCAAAATCTAGCTGGTGCAAACTGATTATTATTCCCCCCACAGTGACTGTTCTGTAAAAACACTACAGTCTATTTGCTCTGCTCATGTTGGATGTCTTATGATTTGGTGCTGTTAATGCTAAAACTTTGTCTACTTAAGTTTAAACTATAAACCAAGATAAATACTATAATTTTCACTCAGTTGTCATTTTATTAGGTAAACCTAAATAAATCCAACCCAGTCTGGTACAACAGTCCTACAGTAAATCCTCCCTTCATGAAGGCTATAATGTTCAGTGTTTGTTAAAACTGTTGTAGAGAGGTGCTGAATCAACTTGAAGGTCTACCCTCAATTATATAAATGAGGTGGACAATATGTTAGAGACACATCTCAGTGTAACACAATACCAATAAACAGCACCAAAAACTACGGCTTTCATAATAAACAAAAAAAAAAAAGTTGAATCAACACAGTTTCAATAATTATAACCTTCATCAAGTTAGGATTTATTGCAGGACTGTTGTAGTAGTCTTCTCTACTTTTAGCTGGATGTATGTTCAAAGTACATTAATACATATGACTTTAGCTATCCAGGTTTACCTAGAAAGATTCAGACTTCTAAAAAGTAAGTCAGTTGTTCAGGGCCTTAATATATGAAGGCTTCTAAAAAAGGTACATATTGCTAGAGCTGAAATTATTATTCACTTAATCGAATAACAGAAATCATTTGATCTGCAACGAGTCTAACAACTGAGTGATATTCAAGTCATTTTTAAAAACAAAAAGGTCTCTAAATTCCAGTTTCCAAATGTGAATTTTTGCTGGTTTTCTTCATTGACTTTGATAGTTAACTAAATAAAAGGATTTGGGGATTATGGGAAATCCTGATGCACATTTTTCGATATTTGTTAGATCGCACTTGCAGTTCAGAAAATGATCTCCAGATTCAATGATTCTTGGAAGATCATCAATTTCCTCACTTGGCCAATAGCATACAGGATAATATCTAAAACATATAGGCCTAGGGCTAAGTGATGTGATGACTTGGCTATATTTAAACATTATAAAATATATAGAGTAAAAGCTTTGTTTTGGCCAGTTTTTATACCAAATATACAGGGATGTAACACAAGGGAAACTTCTCAAAACTAAGTTTATTCTTACAGAAATATTTCACATAAGGCCCCTAGTATATAGAGTGAAACTCATTTTGGACCTAAAATAATAAAGAAAATGCATTTCCTATCCTTGATATGGGTTTAAATGTGTGACTCATAATACACTTAGACGTTACAGTTAAACCCAGATTTTCACAGCCACATTACTAGCATGACAGTATAAACCAAGTTTCTACTCTGTGTTGCTGAATGAGCCAAATGTGGAACCAGACAGCGTTTCCAACTCTCCCCTCTAAACTCTTTCCCGGTGTAATACCACAGTCTGTAGCCACGAATAGATAACCTTAACCCCCCGAAATTAATATTTTACATCCGTGGAGGCTGATAAAGGCGAGCTCGGCCTGTTTCGCAACAATTCAGCTCAGCCACTGGAACTGACAGTGATGCAATGAGAGCAATAAAGCGCCAGAAATCGATACAATATTTCCGCTCCACATTCTGGACCATTTCGCAACAAATCCATTGCGCACTGCCATCGACGCTCGCTTCGGTGCGCACACGCAATGCACAGGGCCAAAATACCTCCAGGTCGGGCCGAGGCTGGAACATTTAGGTAACACAGAAAGGAGTAAGTATAAGCATAAAGACTATTGAGGCCTACCTGTTCTTCCTCAGCCGATAAAGTAGCTGCCATGGCCCCCGTCAGTTCTCCGATCACCGTTTACCGAGACGCGTCCTTTTCATAAAGTGTAAGATGACGGAGATGCCTGTGTGTCTGTCCCTCGTGTAAAAACGGGGTTTAGGGGTTGTCCCTCTAGCTCAAAGTTGAAGGCATCTGAAACGCTGCAGTATTAGCCGAGTATTTATTTTCTCTTGATGCTGTTTGACTGTGAAACGCGCAGGACAATTAGCCTGAATCGGCCACCCAAACTGGAGAGAAAACCCGCTGATGTTGTGTCAGATTTCACCGAGGAGAAGAAAAACAGAACAGGGAAGAAAAAAAAAAGAGCACAACACTCGAGCAGCTAGACGAGGCTTTGCTTCGGCTCCATGATAACTGGGTTCAGACCATGATGTGCTGCTCATTCACCGAACCTTACAGATCAGAGGGCTACGGCTGCCCGCTGACTCCTCCATGCCATGAATTGCAAGTTTTTAGCCCTGAACGTCGCCTTTATGTTGTGTGAGAGAGACACACACACACACACAAACACACACACACACACAGCCCTGATCAGTAAGAGAGATCGGAGGCTGCATGTTGCTCTACCCCCTGGTGGTTAAGACCAGAAAATGACCTCCGCCTTCATTCATAAAAATAGGAAACCAAACAGGAAAATCACCATTTTGAATGTTGCATCTGGAGGTGTGAGGAGGACTCTGAAATACAGGGTGTTATATGAATCACAAAAACAACAAGAGCGAAAATAACGTAGCCTCCACTTACTACTAGCTATAAAGTCTCATTGCTAGTCAAATGTGTTTTGCTTAAATTGTCACTTGGATGTTAGACTGTAATGTTTAGTGCAGTTTGCCACTGAGAGACCATTTTAAAATGAGCAGGAACGTTTCTCTGAAGTTACCTTAAAGCAGAAGTTTGACATTTTGGTGAAAATTATATAAAAATAGATTATTTCCTTTTTGCCAGCCATGCTAACTATGAGTAGACTGACACCACTAATAAAGTTATTTGTCCGCTACTGCTAGCAACCAGTTAGCTTAGCATAAAGGCAGGAAACAGCTAGCCTGGTGCTGTTCAAAAGCAAACAAATCTGCCTACAAGCACTAATAAAGCATAATAATTGAAATGTTATATTGTTTTAGTGTCTTTTTTGTTTTTACCATTTGGGTTTACGTAGCGGAGTCTTTCTTGGCAACCAGGAGGAAGTTACTGCCCTCAGACATTAAACAAAAACTTTAAGGTTATTGCACATAGCCTAACTTGTTTTGATAAATGCTGTATAAATTGATTGTATAATTATATTATTACAACCCCTGTAAAAGTGAGTTTTACAGGTGAATTTGGTTAACCTCTGGAGAGAACCAGGTTACAATTCCCTGTGTTTCCAGTCAGTTCCCGCTGTGACCCATCCACCATTGTGTCCCAGAGCAAGACACTTAACCCCTAGTTGCTCCAGAGGTGTGCGACCTCTGACATAAATAGCAATTGTAAGTCGCTTTGGATAAAAGCGTCAGCTAAATGAATAAATGTAAATGTTATGCTAAGCTAAGCTAAGTGGCTGCTGTCGCTGTAGTTTCATATTTAACAGACAGGCACGAAAGAGGAATCAATCTTCTCATCTAACCCTCCACTAGAAAGCAAATAAATGTGTTTCCAAAAATGTGGAACTATGGCTTTAAGTCTCAGTTTAAGAAGCAATGTTACTTTTCCATGCATTATTTTGTGACATCACTAGTTTGGAAGACAATTGTGGTCAAATACCTTACACAAGCATGACGTAGAAACTTGAAGCCTCCTGTGCACATATGAGAATGTAAAGCAGTTAAAGTTTTGGAAACTTAACATATTTGCTTATTCACAGGTTTGTGAATTTTTGCAATGATGGAGCATAGCCTACTTACTTGCTTTCTTGAACTTTTTGTGGAGAAAACATAACAGACAAATTATTACTTTTTTATGTCTGAACACATGTTTGGAGGAGATATTTAATATATTTCTTATCTGTCACTGTAGTCTATATTTAAAATATACTCTTTTTGTGCACATCTGTGTAGGTCTACATCACAACAGCACTCTACAAACTATCACTGCACATTACTAATGCATGTAAAGTGAGAGGAAATAACTAATAATAGGAACAGGCTCTTCCGTGATAGTTTGTTTGCAAGCAATTTAATTTGTGAAACTCTCAACTCATGCATCCCCCAGGCTACATTATAAATTAGCAGACTTTACAGGAATTGCATGACATCACTGGAAACAGAAAATACCCAACAGTATGATAAAGTCACTGTAATATGACCCACAAACACACTGCAGGTCTCCACAAGAATATTATAGGCTGCTGTCTATTTCAGCAGGGAGGTTAGTTCAAGTGCAGTCAGGAGATTGCATTCCTGCAAGACTATTGACAGCCTTTAATTCATACTTTGATGTGCTTTTAATGAGGCTGTAAAAGTATGCGATGCAAAACAGGGAGAATGTGTGTGAGAAGTTGGTAAGATTTCTCGTTGCTGTGTTAACCTTTACATCATAGATCTCTTGTTATACCTGTAGATAAAGAAGGAAAAGCCTTTGGAGTCAGTTAGGCTATTTATTTCTCTGACTGTGAAGTGTTTTGTGAGAAAAGGTTGAAAATGACAGGTAAATTCACATGCTGTTTTTATTTTTTTATTCCACAAAAAACAAGATCCAACAATAGGCAAAACTGTAAATAATGAGGCGTGAGAAAGTCTGGCCTAAAAACCAAAGGGAAAAGGGAGTGGACAACAATAGACTTCCTGCAAAACCAGCTGACTTCATGTCATTTGGGAAAATGTGATTGGTAAACTCTTAGCCCTGCCCATGTAATGTAAAGAAAAGTCTTTGAATGCATCAAACATTAAAGAGATGAAGGCCTGATTTGGCAGATAAACAGTTTACCCCCCAAAACCCAACAATTCTGTTGACAAGATATTGTCTACTGTGCAGTGTGTGGATGCCTGTTGCTCAACATGAGCCACTCAAGGCCCCATAATATGCAGAAATTGACTAATATTTATGCGGTTCCTGTATGCATTTAACTGGGTTTTTATAAGAATCACAAATGTACTGAGCAAAAGATAGGAA
>NC_060171.1:8877750-8883366 GCF_021292245.1 Micropterus dolomieu
CAAGACTATTGACAGCCTTTAATTCATACTTTGATGTGCTTTTAATGAGGCTGTAAAAGTATGCGATGCAAAACAGGGAGAATGTGTGTGAGAAGTTGGTAAGATTTCTCGTTGCTGTGTTAACCTTTACATCATAGATCTCTTGTTATACCTGTAGATAAAGAAGGAAAAGCCTTTGGAGTCAGTTAGGCTATTTATTTCTCTGACTGTGAAGTGTTTTGTGAGAAAAGGTTGAAAATGACAGGTAAATTCACATGCTGTTTTTATTTTTTTATTCCACAAAAAACAAGATCCAACAATAGGCAAAACTGTAAATAATGAGGCGTGAGAAAGTCTGGCCTAAAAACCAAAGGGAAAAGGGAGTGGACAACAATAGACTTCCTGCAAAACCAGCTGACTTCATGTCATTTGGGAAAATGTGATTGGTAAACTCTTAGCCCTGCCCATGTAATGTAAAGAAAAGTCTTTGAATGCATCAAACATTAAAGAGATGAAGGCCTGATTTGGCAGATAAACAGTTTACCCCCCAAAACCCAACAATTCTGTTGACAAGATATTGTCTACTGTGCAGTGTGTGGATGCCTGTTGCTCAACATGAGCCACTCAAGGCCCCATAATATGCAGAAATTGACTAATATTTATGCGGTTCCTGTATGCATTTAACTGGGTTTTTATAAGAATCACAAATGTACTGAGCAAAAGATAGGAACACATAACTAACTATATATTGCTGAAGACAAGGCGGCCATTTCCCTTAGTAATCTGTCTGAGAATCTGGGTGTTTTAATGAAATGAAATTTACATTTTAGTTACACACACATTATCGACTGACATCACACATGGTGACCGTTGATTCTGATGGTTTCTAGACCCAAGATGTTCAACTTGATTGTTTTCTAAATATAAAGTTCTAAAGAAATGTAATCAACGAATACTCCCCCCAGAATTATAATCGATATGAAGAAGGCTTTGATACAACTGTGCATTAAGGCCATTGAAGGGGAAAAAACCCCAAAACATTACGGAACCTGGGGAGGGGGAAATATTCTGAGAAAACTTCCAAGATTAAAGTCAAAAATGTATGAGAAAAAAACTATTCTCTGATAAAAAAAGTGGTATATCTCAACGGTTTAAGGTATATATAAATGATAAGCCTCTTTAAAGCTCACTATAGAAGACATTGTGGTTTTACAGGCCATTTTTTAAATGATAGTTTAGTGAGCTTTAGAGGTGCTGGTAGGCAGATTTTGTTACCTACCATGTTTGCTGTTTCACCCTGTTTCCAGTATTTGTGCTAACTGGTTGCTAGCTGTAATATATATTTACTGTACAGACATGAAAATGGTATCATTTCAGTCATTAAAAGCAGGAGTGTATGCCAACCACACAGGCTAAACTTCATATGTCTAACAGGTACTGTAGAGACATCTGCTTCCCTATCTAAAAGTCTTGTGACAGGGTTTTCAGAGATCAGAGTGGCCCAACCAACATTGTGTGTGTATGCATATGTGAGTAAGAGAGCTCTGAAATGTGTAACTGTGGATGTACAGGTGCTCAGTTCCTGGAAAGTGATCGCGGCTGCTGACTAATAGCTGAATTCTTGCAGTAACCACATGCCTGACTATGCTCACTTTGACAGGGCTTTCGGTTTAGGGGTGACTGAATGTGAAAGAAAAAACATCCGACTGTACTCGATGAACAAACATCTTTTTCTGAAATACTCTAAGTCTGTTGTTTTCTACAGTTATCATCCATAAGAAATTCAACTACATTATTTTGATTTATCTCAAACCACACCAACGCTGTTATTACCCATATCATTTTAACTTCCTTGCCTACATTTAGGTAGAACTGAAATTTTTACCAAAAAGCTGATGACAAAAAATTACAACTTGATTATAGCTTGCTACTACTAAATAGTGTTATCACTGTTGTAGATAAGATGTAGGAGTATGTGATGTTTAATGCTTTCCAGGAGTTATCGCATTGCGAGATATTGTAATTGTGGTTTACTGTGTTTCCCTCAGCTGCATTGTGCACCTTCCTCCACTTCAGTTAGTGATATCATGTTTCCCAGAATGAGTTAATCCCCACTAAATGGTTGAAAATGTTATCTTCACCGGTTGATGTTCTGTGTAGGCGGTGAGAGCAATAGTGATACCACTATACCAGAGCAAGAAAAGGAGAAAACAAGATTTTTTTTTCCAGTGTAGAAAAAGTGAGTAGTGGCACGAAACACAAGACACAACATGTCGTTTAGTTGCAGTGCATTCTCGTCTAGAGAGGCTGCAAGTGGCGAAGATAGCTATGCCTTTCTTACAATAATTTCTTTACTTGTTACGTGTTTTTTGGACTTGGACTATTTCCTGTTGCGTGTAGCCAGCTTTAAAAGTTAAACTCCACGGAGTATACAGTATCCTGAAATGTGGTCATGTCTTATATCTGTAATTAGGACACAAAATTTGTCTCCAAATGATAACCTAAGTCCAAAAATTGCTCTGAAGACCAAGAGTCAACAGCCAAGCTAGCAGCTCTTGGGAAGCATCATTCTTTGGAAGCATTGCTTTGAGCTAAATACTTACACCAAAACGCTAACATGCTCACAACCACCTGCTGATGGTAAGCAGGTATAATATTTATCATTTCCACCGACTTACTTTAGCATGTTACCAATAGCATGCTTTTATTTCTTAATTAGTATTAAATAAAAGTACAGCTTAGGTGGAAGGAAATGTCAGTTTTTCCAGGTACATGTACATAACCAAAACTGAACAAAATATAATTTGGTGATGGCGCTGGATAAAAGCTTAAGGGATAACTAAAGTGATTACAATTCATCCCGAGGACATGAATATGTGTACCAAATTTTATGTCAATCCGTCCAAAAGTTGTTGAGACATTTCATTTTGAACTACAAATGTCAACCTTGTGGTTGGAAAAAAATAAGGATATCACCAAAGTCATTAGGATATATCATCTGGGGACATAAACATCTGTGCAATAAATGTGTGCCAATCCAATCAAGTTGATGTTGATATATTTCACAGGATAAGTGAAAACTGATCTGTAGATAGCACTAGTGGAAAAGTTAGAGGACCACCAAAAATAGACCTCAGTATGTCAAAGGTGGACACAGATCAAATGAGTTGTACACTTTTCACCACAAACTTTACTTCAAAACTGTATTCTCACTAAAAACACGGAAACACAAGGAAAAAGTCTCCCTTCCCTGCCTCCCTTCCTAGGATATTGTAAACTACTTGATGCAGCCAAGATCTCATAACCTGAGGCAATGATTTTCTTTCTCAAAGGATGTGTTGGTACAGGTCGCAGTTCACAGCCTCACCACACTTTCACATCTTTTCCTGTTCCACCTAGCTCTTCAGTTACGCAAATGACACAGTGAATTTAGTGCAAAGGGGAAAAGATGCTCATGAATTCTGCTGATGAAGGCTGGTATGAGCAGTATGAGTCATGTCTTAACCATATACTGGAACATCATCTACTTGTAGTTTTAGTTAGTTGTATTTTGACAATCTAAAGGTGTTTGCAGAGGATTTTGAAATTAAATTCAAAGGATTTTTCAAACCTAACTTCCTCTTAACTTTATTATATAAATGAATTATGTAAATAATTATCATTGCTTTATCCCAGAACCACCACTGCTTAATAATGGACTTGACAGACTACATTTACATGTTCATTCCTTAAAATGTATATATTTGTGAGTGGTATAATGATTATAATTGCATACAAAAAACAAGTAATAGAAAACTACCAGAATCAAATTAAATGTCTCTCCTAGAGGTTTTAATGATTCTGAAATGGACTTCATAAAAATGCATAAATCTATCCTGTGGGAGCACAGTACACAAAGACTGTAGGCCATTAAAAACATTTATTTAGAAACACTTTAAAACTTTTATGCAATTTTAAATTTAACATTAAATTGTAAAAAGGTCCATGCCCCTGCTGCTGTTCAGCATGATCGTAACTTACAGGTTCTGACCAATCAAAAACACTGCGTGCAATGCATCCTACAAACTCTCCACTGCTGTTGCTCAAACTAACAATCTGCTCAAAAGGTGAGTGGACATCAATGATAGTTGTAGAAAACATGCAAACAAGTGACAACAGTAAAGATGTTTCTTAAGCGAGATCTGTTTTAAATCCAAAAGTGCAGAGCAGCCAAAAAGCACTTGACCACCAAATTTACTGTGCTGCACTTTGCAGAATCTCTCACATAAGAAACCCATCGTCCTCTTTTTTGATTGTTTGCAACTATGTATGGTGTTATGAAAGACATGTCCATAACAGACCGACTAAGTAATTATAGTGGCTAAATATTGTGCAGTTATTCTCAAGGAGTTCTGCAGCAGGTAGAACTAAAGATGTAAATAGTGGACTTGAGTTTTTAGCCATCTAAACACATATATAACATGGCTCTACTAATCTGCACTCTGAGGGTGTCCTGAGTAGTGCCGGATTAGAATTAGCCATGCTTTGTAATTGGTCAGATCTGCAGGTCTCCATTCAGCAGACATTCTAAAGAGCCATATGTGGGCCGCCACCACTCAGAAACACTGAGTTAGAAATTTGCATCTTGTTAAGCCTCCATGTTTGCTTCCGTTATTGGCTTTTGATTCAAAAAGTTCAGGGTGTCCCTGCTGTCCTGGCCTGGGGTGGACAGGTACTCCAACTCATAGCCTCCGCTTCTGTTGGCAGGGCGGACTTCACTGGATGTTTTTTTGTGTTCCAAGATCAGCTGCAACTGGTGGCTGGCGTACTCAGGCTTGATGGTGAGGGGTCCTACAGGAACATCTATACCCAGGATGTCGGTGACCATGTAGGGGCGAAGCCAGCCCACCAGAGGGGTGCTGCCAGGGGTGTAGTGGGTCTGGCGGTGGTAGAAGAGGAGACCATCCACCTGTAGCCAGAAATTCAGATTCTAAATAATCACAGACTGCTGAGGATCACACAAAATGTATTTCTATTTGTGTAGAAAGACAATGAGTTTTTTGTTTAATATATATATATATATATATATATATATACACACATACATACATACATACACACACACACACACACACACAGCCTTGCGAAAGTATTCGGCCCCCTTGAACTTTTCGACCTTTTGCAGGCTTCAAACATAAAGATATAAAACTGTAATTTTTTGTGAAGAACCAACAACAAGTGGGACACAATCATGAAGTGGAACGAAATTTATTGGATATTTCAAACTTTTTTAACAAATAAAAAACTGAAAAATTGGGCGTGCAAAATTATTCAGCCCCCTTAAGTTAATACTTTATAGCGCCACCTTTTGCTGCGATTACAGCTGTAAGTCGCTTGGGGTACGTCTCTATCAGTTTTGCACATCGAGAGACTGAAATTTTTGCCCATTCCTCCTTGCAAAACAGCTCGAGCTCAGTGAGGTTGGATGGAGAGCGTTTGTGAACAGCAGTTTTCAGTTCTTTCCACAGATTCGATTGGATTCAGGTCTGGACTTTGACTTGGCCATTCTAACACTTGGATATGTTTATTTGTGAACCATTCCAGTGTAGATTTTGCTTTATGTTTTGGATCATTGTCTTGTTGGAAGAAAAATCTCCG
>NC_060171.1:8883466-8902751 GCF_021292245.1 Micropterus dolomieu
GCAGCTCGTGTAACAGTGTAAAGTAGTGCAGCTCGTATAACAGTGTAAAGTAGTGCAGCTCGTATAACAGTGTAAAGTAGTGCAGCTCGTGTAACAGTGTAAAGTAGTGCAGCTCGTATAACAGTGTAAAGTAGTGCAGCTCGTATAACAGTGTAAAGTAGTGCAGCTCGTATAACAGTGTAAAGTAGTGCAGCTCGTATAACAGTGTAAAGTAGTGCAGCTCGTATAACAGTGTAAAGTAGTGCAGCTTGTATAACAGTGTAAAGTAGTGAGCGTGCAGCCTGTGTAACAGTGTAAATCTGCTGTCCCCTCAAAATAACACATCACACAGCCGTTAATGGCTAAACCGCTGGCAACAAAAGTCAAACACACAGCAAATTTACACTGTTATCCAAGCTGTACACTCACTACTTTACACTGTGTCATTTCTTCAGTGTTTCACATGGAAAGATTTAATCAGATAGCTAATGTGAGGACATGAAATGTTTGATTTCTGTTCTTTAGCGTGTTTGTGTTCTTACCATCATCAGAGGCCACTCAGAGACCGATATGTAGCCATGAGGACCCGTCATGCTGATCTGCACTGCAAACAGAGAAACATTATGAGATCGACTGGTCACTCGTTTTCTACATTCACACTAAGACTTGACCACAGCTGACTTGAGCTGTGTCTCAACTCGAATACTTCTGTAAGTACACTAAAATGCAGTACATTGTGTACACTACGAACTTCATTTCAGCAGGGTAAGGTCTCCAATCAAACACGGATGTGGTGCGCTTACAGGAATGATGTTGCAACTTTTAACCAGATCATTTGAACGCAATTATCACCCGCCAAAATATCTGCCGGCTTGTTTGCTCACCTGACTTCATTTCATTTTTATTAAAAATGAACGTACTTTTACAATCAAAACCGTTGCAGCCAGGGATGGCAGTGAGACACTGAAGCTTCGAAACACGCTTCAAACCCTGGACTACAATCCCACTGAACCACTGCTTCAAAGCTCGCTTTGGTGCAAAAAGAATCACGTGAGGTCCGAAACAGCAAGTGCTTCACTCACTGAATGAATCAGCGACCGGTTCGCGCTCCAGTCCCGTGATTCACTGGCCCCGCCTCGATCGTTCAGCGTTTGTGCACCCCATCTGACACATTCACCCCTGCCGTAGTTACACAAGCACATCCAACCTGTGCCGTATTTCCCAGCATGAATACATGCATTCATCAATCTTTATTTGTAAAACATCATTATTGTGTGTGCAACAAATAATTAAAGTAAATATACTTTAAATCCAACATGCTTTATAGCTAAAGGTCTTTTCTACAAAAGTATAGAAGTTTCTCCAACACTGAGGGCCGTGCGAGCCTCCTGTCCATCAACCAGCCCGCAGCCTTGAATTTCGCCAGGAGAGGTCACTGTAAATGAAGCTTCGAGTAATGAATCCATTTTCAAAACCACTGTCTCAGGTGACTCGGTGCTTCACAAAAGCTTAATTTGCCCATCACTAGTTGCAGCTTCCACGGCTGCCATTTTCACACGTTTGAAAACACGGTGGTGGGCCCTCCTCTTCCGCTATGTAGCCAAGATGGCGTGATGACTCGCAGTGTACTGCTTTTAGCCATACTTGCACTCAAAACAGTAAGTGTGAGTACAGAAAGGCACGAATTGAGACACAGCGCAGGTCGCACCTCTGAGAGGAACACAGCAGACACATTATTATAAATCTCGCCCACAGCTGATCGTGAGCGGGGCTGCTCCTAGCAGCAGCTACAGAATAGAAATCCATTTTGTTTGCTTGCTGTTGGTACTTTACATCAAATGCCCTACTGGGCTCCCTTAAAACACAAGTGTACAACTAATGAATCACAAAGTGACAGAAATAGTGAGCAGAAAAGAGCAAACTTTCACTCCCACACTTAAACCTGCATGAATAATTTTCCCTGTAGGCTAAAGATGCAGGAAAGAAGAAATCACTAACGACAGGAATCCTCTGTCTCCGGCTACGGCACGTTATGGCTGCGCCGCGGTTTGGATGCGTCCTCAGCCCGGCGTCAACGTCCACTGGAAGCGTCTCAGCAGCGGAGCGCAGAACAGACACGCTGTTAAACAGCAGTGGGCTTCTGCTACCTTCTTCACGGCTCTCTGGGACACAGTTTCTTTCCCTCAAGGAGCCTTTCAGAATCAGAGCATTTTGCCTGATTTTGCTGACACGTTTAGATTTTGTTGATTTGGTAATCAGCATTTGCATTGTGTGCTTCTACTGTGATTTAGTAGGCTACGTAGGTTAAAAGATTTCTTTGTCCGTTTTAACCATGTTTATTGTTGCGTTTTGATCGGGAGTCTCCGCAGGGTGTTTTATTTTGAAAATTTACAGGATTCTCTCTGCCGTTCTGCATCTGACTTCCTGCCTGGTTCGATCTGCTCTGTGCTGTTTGACGTGGCTTGTATCAAAAATAGACCTGCTACCTGGTCTCTGCGGAGCGGAGCAGAGAGCCGCTGCTGGGACGCTGCTGGGACGCTGCTGGAGCCGCTGCTGGGACGCTGCTGGGACGCTGCTGGGACGCGCCGCGGCCACGTCTCTGACAGAGTCCGTGGATTTTAGGGGTCAGAGTTAAACAGGTAGTGCAGCACACTGTCTTGATCAAAGGAGTGGTAACGTGTGTGTAGATTTATGTGTGAGCGTGACTGACGCTGTATACTCCAGGGCGTGGGGGGGGGAGCGGAGTCGGGGGCTCGGCTCTTGTCTTTGATTTCCGTGATACTCAGGATGAACATGTAGGGTCCGTCCTCCCAGCTCTGAGCCACCGCGTAAGGATGAGCAGCGAGGTCGGGCCGCTGTCCCTCCTTTTTAGCTGAAGCATCTTTCGGCTGTGCTGCAGCCTGAGAGACGGAGAGAATCAGTGGGTCAAACGTTTCATTGAATCATTTAGCAGGAAAATTAAATCCACACACACCACAGATTCCTGTTAGAAATAAAACTTTAAAACCATGAGTTCCGCACGTTCTACTGCAGGCCGGTTTGTTTCAAACAGAAGAATAACCAAGATCAGCATCATGTGTGTAAAGTAATGTTATCTATTGCTGCTAATTAAACATGCAACGTGCATGTACAAAGTAGAACATGTTCTACCGCATGTTCGACATTCCTGCGGGTGTTTTTCTTTACTGTGTGTTCTAGTAAATGTTGCGCCTTGTGCTGCATGTTCTGATGAATGTTCTAGGGGAGCTGCTCGTGTTGGTTCTCCTTCATGTTCTCTGTGAACTGCTTCATTAACAGCGTGTTAAACTGTTGGTTCTGCAGTTTGTACAGAAGGTTCTACTACAGGTTCCCACAGAGGTCTGACTGTTTTACTTTCTGTTCTGCAGTGCAGAGCGAGTTGGATGTGCACACCTTTGGTTTGGGAGGCTCCACCTCCCTCCTCCTCCTGCCTGGAGGCTTCTCTGTGATTGGCTGAAAAACAAACAGCAGATTTCATGCAGAAGAAACTACATTTACAGTTAAAATTCTTTAAGATAACCACAACTACATCCATGTTTTAAGGATCTTATTTTCTTTGACGAAATATTTTTACTTAAGCTCTGTGTTTGGAGTCGAGACAAGTAGATTTAGTAGAAACACGGGCTGTATTGTTTATTTCAAACAGAAACACAGTATACACAGATTCTTCAAGGTTGTCGTTTTATCAGTGCGATATTCAGAAGTGAAACTGGGCTGAGCAGCAGAACATGATCCAACAAAGACACCTCGACTGAAAACCTTCTGCTCGCTGCGATGGCTGCTCCCCCTCACAGTGAAAGGATGAATGTAGTCTCAGTTTCAGTAGGCGACACAGGAGTTACCTGGATGTAACTCCATGACTTGACACATACGGTCTCATAAATTACATGAGATAACGTCAATACTGTTTGAGGAGTAAATTAGTTTTCAACAAAAAGTGGAATCCCTGCCTCCTGAGGTGTCGGTTTGTACTTCACGAATATAAATCAGGATCCAACTGGGGTACAAACTAAAACAGACAGAAGCAGAAAGCGTCTCTCACCTGCTTCTGCGGCGGTTCTGTCAGTTGGGTTCTCATCTCAAAGCGATCCAGGCCGAACTGTGGCGCAAAACAAACACACACACTTTACAACACAATCGCCGCATGCGCTCACTTCATTACTCCCTGTTTGCACTGTGTGTCAGTATAATCACTGTGTGCGCGTGTGTCACCTTGTTGGGTCTGAGTTGCTCGCAGGTGAGTGGAGAATACTGGTGAAAAACATAGTAGCCGCTTCCTCCTTCTGGTTCGACCTTCGTCGAGCGGAAGTAGGTGCTTTGCTGCGATGGCTGCGGACGAACAAACGACAGACAGGAGTCATTCATTCGTATAAGGTGAATCAGAAATGAGTTTGGTAACTGCCCAAAACTGTTGCAGATTCATTTTCCATCAGTCAGCTAATCGTTTCAGCTCCACGTTAAACTGCCCGTGTACATGAACCTGACTTTAGCTTTCTTTGTAATCCATTTTTAATAAATAAAAAATAGATTTTGAACCCATTTCAATCATTTTTAACAACCAGAGGTGGGCCACCAGCTGTTTCATGGTGTGGTCTTCATTAAGGGGAATCTTAAAGCTACAGCAGACGATTTTAGACCAACAGTTTGTGTTTGGCCTTTTTCTGTTTCAATAGGACAATGAAACATACAACGTCGTGCACTTAGAAGAAGGCCTGCGCCTCGAGGATCTGAACGCCTCAGGAGAAGAGCCGAGCAGAAAACTCACATCCATCCTGAAGACTTCGGCGTGGCAGTGCGAGTTCCTCAGATACCAGGACACGTTCAACTGGACGGGAGACGAGGTGTTGCAGGTCTCTGCCACCACTGACCACAGAAAAACAACATTTCATTCATTTGGTTTTTTGTTTGCCGTCCTCCTCGGTGTCAGACTGACTTTTGACGGAGCTACACTTTGCAGCTTGCTTCTAGTCTTTGTGGTCAGCTAAGCTAAACTTTTCTGTACTGAACCCACAGAGATGAAACTGACCTTTACCCTATCATCTGACCGGAGAGGGACAGCTCCTTTAAATCCATTAAAAAAATACCTTTCAGGAGAAGGAAATCGTCGTTGGGCGGGTCTACTTACGTTTGAGCTCGATGAAGCTGCTGTTGAACAGAGTTTTAGCAAAATAGAAGAGACTCTGCTTCTTCAGGGTTTCCTGGAACAAACAAACAAATAAAATTATTATTTCTACAGTCCAATTTCACAGATCACACGTTTGTCTTAAGGGCCTTTACAAAATGCGGCATCCAGACAGCAACTGAGCAGACTCTGAATGCACTACATGCTTTAAGATCGTTAATCCTGCACTCTCTGAAAAAATATAACTTGCTTTACAATCTTTGTTTTACAGAGTTTCTTTTCAATTCTCTTGTTTGTTCTTGTGAAAACACAAGTTTGAACACTAAAAACTCTCAGAATAAAACAGTTTAAGAGGAGAAAAGTGTTTGAGATGCCACAGATGCGAGATCACAGGAAGACATTGCTTCCGATTGCATTTTAAGGTCTGTCCATATTCTAAACTAAACCAGTAGAATCTACCTATAAACTTGGCAAGGAAATCAGCACACCTCGTTAGTTTAAAGAGATAAAACAATGAATAATTACCGAGCATTCAGTCAACACCAACGTGCTGTCAAAAAGCTCAAAAGAAGCTGAGGTTGAATGCTAATAAAATAACTGGTCTTCTACTTACACAAATCAGCCATAACATTATGACCACTGACAGGTGAAGTGAAGAACACTGATTATCTCGTTACCATGGCGCCCGTCAGTGGGTGGGGGATTTATCCGGCAGCAGGTGGACAGGAAAATGGGCAAACATAAGGATTTCAGGGACTGTGATTTTCTAGACGACTGGGTCAGAGCATCTCCTAACCGGTCTGCAGAGATCATGCAGTACCTATCGGAGGTGGCGAAGGATCAGTGATGCACACGGGGAGCGAAACTGCTGAAACAACGGATGCTGGCTCTGATAGAAAGGCGTCAGAACACACAGAGCAGACACGGCGGAGTCCGGGCCTCGACGGGGCAGGATCAGCGGGTGGTCATAATGTTATGGCTGATCGGTGTTGCAGTGACAAGACGTTTAAATGGACTGTATTTCATTTATCTTAGAATACGAACAGAAAGCTTCAGTGTCACTCAGTTTGAGCTTTTCAGAAAGACGGCTGAGAAAAGACATCAAGTAATTCAAGAAAGGGGAACATTTTAAACACGAACAACAGCGAAAGGAGTTTGGTAAGTCGGGCTGAGGTCCACGCGCGCAGGTATCCCTCTGTTAAACTCTGTCCTCCTGCGAGCAACTTACTGTGACTTCATGACTCATTGTTTACACATTAATGGATTTAAAAGAGAGATCATCATCATCGATCATCAATTTCCCAAAGCTTCACTTTTATCTGGTCATCACTCCAAAACCCCAAGATAATTATATTAGAAAAACATAAATAATCATCAACGAAGCAGCTGCAAACAGACTGACTTAAAGTTGATGGATGATTATTAGGGGTGGGAATCACCATATTATCACGGTACTTACGTGACAATACGATATTATTGAGATTTTAAACATATCGCGATATACTGCAGTTTATTAACTTTTTTCCAACTTCAAACTGTTGGAATTAATTAATCCAACCCCCAAAGAAAAATGCCTTTTTTAGTGGAGTAAAAAAGCAACTGATTTTATTATTATATTACCAAAAAAAAAACTTCTCATGTACAATTTATATAATGAAAGATCGATACTTGACCTCCGTGTATCGATACAATAGTGCCACAGAAAATATCGCGATACTCTGCTGTATCGATCCCCCCCAATGATTATTATTAATATTATGAGTGTGGACCTACAACAAGGCTAAAACTATGTGACAAGGTTATTTTTTTATACAGCCCCACATATCAACATTTAGCCTCAAGGTTTTTTTTGTTTTTTTTAACAGCACAACATACGTGCCTGTCCTTCGATCCCCGACTCCAGTTCATATTAATATCAACATGTAGAGATTATTACACAATTCCACTGCGAGTGAAGGTTCTGAAAGCGTTTCATTTCCACTTTAAGGCGAGACACCGCAGTCCAAAATTATTATTAACTATTATTACCATACCTTCATAAATTGTTTTCCATGTAAAAGTTCAACTGGTCTCTTTATAACTCTCCATTATAGATCGTTTGAAAGTTTGTTGTCTAGAGCCCAGTGCTAGTTCATTTATCAGAGATCGACGAGATGTGTTCATGTGACAAAGCATTTTTATGCTAATCTCTAACAGATGGTTTCTCAAAGTGACATGTTTCCTGCACGCCAAGTCATTTTCCTCGCCCTCCAAGGCAAACATCTCTTTTATCAGTCTCATTTTATCTGTAAATATGTGGGAAAAACTGGTCCATCACACATATTTATTTTATAAACTGTTCTGTAAATATCAGGCAATCTGGTATATTATCACAATAAAAATCCATCTGACTTTCATCAATTTTCAGGAACGTGGATTTGTGTGATATGCAAATCAGCGCATATTTAAAGAGGAAACACCTCATTTGCATATGAACAAATAAAAGACATACAAAAGTTGAAATAAAAAAAAAAAAGCTTCATTGTGAGAAAACTAACAAACACCTCCTACTTCACTCAAGTCATCAAACTGGACCTTGACGTTAGCGCCGGACAAAAATTTTATCACGATAAAAAAAATTTTTGCTTTAAGAAGAAACCAGACGGTTAATTGTGATTTTAAACTTTTCTTGACGGTCAGAACAAACAAGCTTAACAAAGCTGAGGCACAACATTCAAAACTATTGTGAAAAAATCTGCAGGAGTAAAATCTTTTTTCAGTCCCTTTTCCTCAACAAAATAAATATCAATAGAAAAATTAAGTGTAAATTCTTATTATATATATATATATTGAACATCTGATAGGAAAATGATATTGCCATAATTATCACTATTGATTTATTGCCCAGCCTTACTCACAGTCTGTGCAATTATTTATCCGTTTTAATTTTCACTGTGCAACACTCTAACTTTGTGCTAATACTGTAGTTTTTAAGGATTTGTAATTCATTCCAGGCCACATTAACTCACTGCTACAGTTATGTTAATGATTTAAATACTGCGCACTCCTTTATATATGTTTCTATAGTTTCTATTGTTGTTCTATTCCTGATCTGCGCGCTAAGAATTTCTTTGTGGCTCTGAGTAAAGTTGGGGATCAAACGTTTGGCTGCTGTCTCGCCTTCACGTGATTCATCGTGAGATCTTATCTGAGGGGAACTTGTTCTGCTGCTCGCTTCTTTTCTCCTCAGTCTTCAGACTGGACTCTGATTGGCTGCCTAACGTTGTTTGCATCTTAATATTATAATTAATATTTATAGCTGTTCATGGACATAAAGGGCAGTAAAAGTAAACAGGAAACTCACACTGTCGACGTTCACGATCCACTTCCCCAGTTCCGATACGGCACCGACCGGCCCGCTTAGCCCCGTTAGCACCAGCAGGAGCAGCACCGAGGACCAGAGTCCCGGCCCGGCTCGACCCGGACCCGAGGAGCTCGCCATTTGAACCAGGAGGAAGAACAAACCAGCAGCAGCAAAGCATCCGCGTCAACTCACAACACGCTGGACACTTCCTGCTTCCGGCTTACGTTAACAGCCGCGGAAGGATGCTTTCACGGGCCGTGGGAAGTTTAAATACGCAGTGTAAAGATGTCGTTAAAAATACAACAAATATCTCTGTCATTCATTCTGAAGAATGTGAAGTTGTAGTATGTAATAATATACAATATTAACAACTACCACTTTCATTACATTACTTTTTATTGATTAGTAATTGCCTCAGTTTTGGGCGCTCTGATTTATTTTGAAAAGTGGCATGCTATGCTGTCTAGCTTGACGCATGTTGTTGCTGTTGCTCACTGTGGCCGCTGGAGGGCAGTGAACACCACGTCAGCTTCACCAGCATCAAGGCGGACAGGCTCTGCAGACAGGAAGCTGATTTACAAACAAGGTAACATCAATAATCAAGTTTTTACCAACACTGATGTCATTTATAAAAGTCACACAAAATGATTTATTCAAATTGATATTGAGAATAAAAAAAACATTGTGTTGCAGTTCCTCACTGTAACCACAAGAGGGCACTTGTCTCTAAATACACTCAATTATTATTATTATTACTATTATTATTATTATTATTATACTGAACAGAGGGCAGTAAACACATGACAGCATGATCACGAGAAGAAAACTAAATTGCTCACTTGTCACTGTAGAAATATTACTTTACATACCAATTTTTCATTTCCGGTGAAAATTTTCAAAATAAGACATCAAACTGTCACATTAAATATCAATAGATTTTCTGCTCAGTGGGTTAAAATTACACTGAAACAAAACATTCAATAAACCTTTGTTCACCTGTGAAAGGAATTTATTAGAGCTTTTGTTTGTTTGTCACTTTTATTGCACTTTTTTGTTAGATTTTAAATTTAAGCACAACTTAAATTGCTATGATAAAGATGTAATTAGAGCTGAAACTAGTTTGTCAATTAATTGATGAGTCAATCGACACAAAATCAAGTAACAACAATTTTGAAAATCGATTTATTATATGTAAACTTAAATGACTGTAAACTATCTTTTGGACTGCTGGTCGGACAAAGCAAAACATCGACAGACACTGCTCTGTTTTTTAGACATCTCATAGGCCAAAAGATTTATGGAGAAAATAATTGGCAGATAATTAATGATAATTAATATTGAAAATTTTAAAATAGGTTGCAGCACTACTGGACAAAAAGCTGAATTTAAAATTTATTCTGTGATCAAGTTTAAATTTTTCGTTTTACCTTTAATCTAAACAGATCTTCTTTTTACATTCCATGTAGAAACTATAATAGTTCCTAAATGCATTTAATGTTGGTAGAACAAATGCTAACGTTATTATCACTACTTACTTTAATTTTATTTAGTATATTATTTGCCATCGCCCGTTGCAATGTCTGAGCTTTCCTGCTGACCCCTGAATGCACCATAATTTGTGTTTTTGTGTGTGAACTCCCACCCCAGAAATGTAATGGACGTTAGGACCTGGAGGCCTCTGTGTGCGTGCGTGCGTGCGTGCGTGCGTGTGTTGGGCGGGGTTGGTGATGCATTGAAAAACAACTTAGATCTTGTGGCTCAGCGGGTTTTTCGGCTTCTCTCGATCCTGCCCGAATAGCTGCCCCCTCTCTCTCTCTGTGTGTCAGTGTGTCTTTACCTCTCTCTCCCACTCCCCGTCAGTCTCACCTTGTCTTTCTTCAGCAGCAGCAGCAGCAGCAGAAGTCTCAGTAAGTGTTTCTCACTAAGTGTTTCTCACTAAGTGTTTCTCACTAAGTAGTTTAAAATAGCGCCTGTTTTTAGTGTGAATGCTGTGTCTCCTGAACTGTCTGCGTGTTTGTGCTGAAACCTGACCCCGCAGGTTGTGTGAAGGTGAAGGTATTTACATGTTGAGTGGTGGAAAAGTACAAAACCAGATCATCACAGGGTGGAAAGGATCCAGTCCAGAGTTTACTGGACTTAAAGCAGACTGTGGTCGGGAGCTGTCAGTAGAGCCGTCGGGGTGTTCACGCATTCACAAGTTAATGTGTTACTTCATTATACTGCCAGGCCGGGGGGGAAGAAGTATTTAGTAGAGAAGTCAAAGTTTACTTTAGTTCAAAAGTATTAGAGGCTGAAAGTATTAATAAAAGTATTTATTATTATTCAGGACAAATACATTTTTGTCAAATGTGACGAATTTTCTGCTTTTCTTACTGCGATAGACAGTTTTACCTGTTGCTGGCATTTTATCGACCAAATCTATAAATTGATTGATGAAATGATTAGCTGCAGTCCTACTTTATACACTGTTGGATAGCTTATAAAAATGCCTTATGTCTTTTAAACTGATCATGTTGTATAAAATCTGCAAAGTCACCAGTAACATAAAATGTATGTTTATACTTCTAATGTGTATTTGCTTTGTACTTAACATGTCAAATCTTACACAGTGTACTTTGCATCACCTTGACATGAGTTTTGTCATGACTGGACTACCGCTCAGCTTCAGCCATCTCATTTATTTGATATTCTCTTTTTTTATTTTTCTCTTCAATCTATTGAGCCTGTCAGACCAGAGCCCAAAGCGATGTCTGTAAAATATTTAGTTAGACCAACAATCCAAGGTGCAAGTTTGAAAGTGTATTTGTACAGCACATTTCAGCAGCAAGGCAAATGTTGCATCCTTCTCTTCTCATCTCTAAAGTTGAATTACTCAGACCTGTTGTTGATGATCAGATAGTTGTTGCGGGACTAAACAAAGAACTGATGTTATTCCTTTTCCCTTTGTCTTTCTGTATCACACAGACGGCAACATGTTTCTGGCAAAGACTTTCATCAAAGGCATCGTAAATGTCGTGGGGTGAGCAAGCACAAGATTCATTTTCTCCTCTTTAGAGGGAGCAAGGCTAACAGTTTCCCTTTGCTTCCAGTCTTTGTGCTAAGCTAGGCTAAGCTATAGTATCTCTGTACTGGTCGCATACATTGATCTTCTCACAGCTGCTCTCTGACTCGTGTCCTGTCCTTTTTGTCTCCAACAGCGACATCGACCACACGCAGTTTATGCCTTCAGCCCCTGTGAGTACCAACGTCAGGAAACAAGCAGCAGAAATATGTTTATCATAACGTCCAACACATCATGTATTTGATAGTATGCTCCATGTCTGTTCGTAATACAGACCGTTCACATCTTAAAGGCTGGGTTTGTGATTCTGGAGAAATCCAGCACCGGGACAAACGCCATGATCTAGAGCGAACAATCAGAATCAGAAATACTTTATTGAACATTTGCTCAGTTTGCATATCAAGGTGTTGAGCAATAGAAATAATAATAATAAGAGGAAGTAGAAGATATAAAGAAATATACAAATCTAGTATTTAGCTTAAGCGCACTCAAAGAGCAGACGGCAGACAGACCGGGAGGAATTTGACAAAATTGGAGTCACATTTAACCTCTTTCAAATCCAAATATTTCATGGTCTCAGCCAATGAAAACTATTTTAAAACTTGTCTTTGGCTTCGTAGCTACACAGACTGTAACCGACATATTTAAAGTTTGAAAATCCCTCCTGCAAACTCAAAATTTAACTTTAAAGAGATGTCAGAGGTCATGAGGAATAACACATTAGCTCAAAAGTCATTATTTGCATTTGATTTCAACATTTGATGGGGTGCAAACAGCGAGAGTAAAGCTTACATGGCTTGACAATCACCTTAGTAGTGACGTTGATTTATCTGATAAACAGTTTCTTTTTGTGTCCATTTCAGCCAACGTCCTATTATTTCAGCATTATTTGTGTATTTAGACATCATGAATCTGTCCTCTTCTTAACCCGATTTGTTTGTTACACTAAATAAAATGTAAGGATTTTTTATACAATGAACAAAATGGCACACGAAGGGTAAATCCACGTCTCTGATTGGCTGTTCTTGCTCTGATGTGATTAATCGTGTGATCGCTTCTTAACACACCTGTTTCCGGTGCAAATCAAGTTGTTTCAAGGCAGTGATCTGCTCTTTTCCCTTCTTGTTGCTGTGGATTGGAAATATTGTTTGATATATAAAAAAACAGGAAGAGCTGAGACCCCGTTCTCGGGTCAGTCTTGGAAATCCATTTGTGTCCATGTCCTCATAGCAAGCGGCCCCAAGCGGGGACCCGAACCCTTCACTGTGAAACTCTGTAAATGAGCTTTAATTCAACCTCGTTACCGTGATTAAATCAAACCCCAGATTCTCCCAGTGGAAGATTTCTTAAGCAAACAAACGCACCGAATCTCTAAACTGCAGTTAGACTGAGGAATGTGTGTGTGTGTGTGTGTTTGCAGGCTCCCCCTCGCATACCGCTGCACCTCGCCAAGGCTCAAGAGACCGATGAGGAGGCGCAGTTCAGGAGAGTTTTCAAACAGCTGGCTGGAGATGTGAGTCCATGATATTCACGTTTATTCCTGTTTGTTCTCCGTCTGTGTGCTCAGTGTTCACGCTCAGGCTCATTTCACCCCCAATCACTCTGTTTCTATATTTTAAGCTTTAATATTGTGCCGGGAAACGATAAGAACAGGTAGAGAGGGAGGAAGGCAGACTGAAACAAGATATAGAAATAGAGAATAAGCACCAAACTACCCAGAAACCATCACATAACTGTATTTGGTCTGTGTTTCATTGTGGTTACTTACTATATGAAAAGCTGCAGATCCACCTGTCAGCAACGCTCAGATTTAATATTCTGCTGAAAACTCTAAAATCGCTGCTGATCAATTGTTTATCTAATGACCGATGAGGGGAAATGCAGCTGAGAAAGCTGGGCCGAGTTCAAGGTAATTACTGCAATAAATAGTCTATAAAGTTAAAAACTTCTTTACAAAGTTCCTGTCATGCTGAATAATCCACAGAACCAGCTGTCCCCAGTTTCCACAGGCAGTATTTCTTCAGTGGAAAGCACTCGCAAACTGTGAAGACTGCACTTGTACAGTAGCAGGTGTGTTTCATGTAATAACTACTAACAGGGTCACGTGACTGCAGGCATCTCGAGAAGCAAGCAGAGAGCGCAGAAACATAGAGGTGGTCTGTGTCCAATAACTGAAAAGATTAAGGAGGACTCCCGCACACGGTCAGATTACCTCGACCTTCATCAGTGGATCCTGATCTCTAAACATTTGGACCCCTCCCTTTTCTTTGTGGCATGTGAGCCGGAGGAGTTTAAATTATTCCCTTAAGTCTGAAAAAGCAAAAATATTAAAAAATGCAACGGAAGTTTGTGAAGCAGAAATGTTTAGTTCTTATCCTTTACTCACGGTCGTTGAGGGTGCATTCAGCCAGCGCTGAATAAATCATTTCACAGGGGAACGTGCAGTATTTTAATGCTGGGAGCTTGTAATCGAGTCCCTTCTGGTTTTCCTGTTCTGGACTTGTGTGGAGGCTTTCTACAGCTCGGCCTCTCTTAAATCTAATTAATCTCTCTACACTTTGCCCCACTCTTCTTTCCTCAGCGGGAAAAACAGGAAGGGGCGAGATGCAAATGTGGAGGCTGATTACTGTCTCATTAGTTGTCTTGATTATTCAACTGATCTCGTTTGAAATATCAGAGTTGATTTGGCTGCTCAGCAAGTTTTAATTGAAGTTGTTAAAGGTCCGCCCGTCTCTGCCTGATCACTCGCCACACCTGTCTGCCGGCTGCATTCCTAACGCCACCCTCCGCTGTTCCACCCTCTCTGTTTTCTCTCTTTGTCTGCTTCATCATCACGCTTCTACCGCTCTCATTCACACTATTGGAATAATGGTAAACTTTATAAGAGGGGAGAGAGAGGTCTGTCTGTGCATTCCTGCCATTGTCTGACAGGGAGGCGTTCAGGCCTTCGGGGCGTCTCTCTCTCTCTCTCTCTCTCTCTCTCTCTCTCTCTCTCTCTCTCTCTCTCTCTCTCTCTCTCTCTCTGTGGTTTTCTCTGACTCACCAGAGGGGTGTGCACACAAGTTAGACCAGAACTCGGCCGGCTGGCTGGATTTTTCTAAATCGACGGCTGTAATAAGAGCGATGATGACGATGTTTGCAGTAGCGTGCCCGCCACCCGCCCCCCGCCCGGCTGTGTGCTAGGGTGTGTGGATTCAGGCGGCCTGTAAAGCTGGAGTCTGTCTCGGCTCAGCCCGGCCGACTGTGCTTTTCTGGAAACTTCCTGTTAGTTCCTAAAGGTGCAACAACCTGAGAATTTAAGGATTTTAAGGCGATGAATGAAATCAGGGAGTGTATTAAGTTAACTGGCATTGAGAGAAGGAAAAAACAGGATTTGGACACTGAAGCAGAGCAGGTTCTGTTCTTCAGAGTTTATGAACAAAAAAAACTACCGTGGCGAGAATTTCCAAGCAGGCAGCTCCCAACAAAAGCAAAATAATCCAACAAAGGTGAACAACAAGTCAACATTGATTGAGTTATGTTACTTGACTCACGTCAGTTAGGTCACGTAAGTAACGTCATTTAAACCCAAACCAGGATCTTTTCCTAATCCGAACCAAATTGCTCCGTTCCACAGCCTCAACCGCTAATTTTATTTTGAAAGTCTAACTGGACATTGCATATTTATTGTTGCTAACTTGACCACGGAGCCCCACATGTCCAAAAAATGACGCTAAAGGGTCCCCAGGGCGTTAATAAGCAGATGTGCATATGTGACGCGTTGGGAGCGAGAATGTGTTGAACGTACCGACGGGGTTGCAAGCAAGAAGGCCCGAGACGTGAACGAAGACAAAACCGGGACACAGACACAAGGATGGCAGGATGACTGAACGCGTGTGAGACGCACCAGGTGATCAAAGCTGAACAACACGTAGCCTGGAGAAACAGGAAACTAACAGAACCACAAACCCTGACAAGGAAGGCGTCAAATCCCACAAAACGACCCGCACTACAAATATCATCATCAATAAAACCCCGCGAAGACAAACATCCAAAACAATAACAAGGCATGAGTTGACCTTACGGACTATTTGCAACAGACGGGTGGGTCAGAGTGAGTTTACAAAATGTATTTGATAAATGTTCTAAATCAAGAGAAACTAATGTGATCAATAAATAAAAGCAAAAACATTCTTACTCTTCAGAGAAGCCCAGAGATTAAAATGTTGTGATCTCGTAGAAAGTGTTGAGACAAAAAGAAGAAAGCAAGAAGAACAAGTCAAAGAGTTTGAGGTGATAAAAACATTTCATGGTCACGATGAAACCGTTTGGATGGTTCGCAATGTCAAAATAAAGTTATTTGATGATCCTGACACAAAAAAACTTTCTCCTGATCATGTGGAAACGAATCATCTTTATCAAATTACCCTCCGGCCTTCTGATTACAGTTGAATTCATCTTTGCTCACACGTTCCAAATATTTCTTTTAAAATTAGAAATGAATTAAGAAATTCAGGAAAAAGGCGGTGCAGAGACAGCAGGACTCTGTTTGTTTTCTGCAGTGAGTCAGAAGATGGAAAGATGACAAAGGAAATAAAAGGAAACAGCTTCAGTTTGGTTTGAGTCACCCTCAGATCAGCTGTGACTCACTCTGTTGGAGGGTTTCCTCTATGGAAAACAGCGCTCAGAGCACCAACACCCTTCTGATATGTGTGTGTGTTAACAGGACATGGAGGTCAGCCCCACTGAGCTGATGGACATCCTCAACAAAATCATCACCAAACGTGAGTTCTTCTCTACAGATAAGAGCCTCCACTGATCCACGCATGTCTGCAGACTAATTATTGTGTTTTTATTTAAGTAGTTAAAACTCCCGTTCTCTCGTTTCAGATGGAAAGCTGAAGACTGACGGTTTCGGCATCGAGTCCTGTAAGAGCATGGTCGCTGTCATGGACGTATCCTTTCACAAAATATATAGTGCAGTACTACTGTGTGTCGGTATCAGTAGTACTAGAAATTGAAATAGTACCAGCAGCAGCAGTGGCAGCTGTATTAGTTGTAGTACCAGTAGTATTGAAATGTAGCATTTGTAGTTACAGTTGTAGCTTTGGCGGGAACAGTAGTATTAATAGTAGTAGTGTTAGCGTCGTGGTTGCAGTAGTCGTAGAAGTAGCAGGAGCTATAGGAGTAGTGGTGGTGGTAGTAGAAGAGGAATTACGTGCTGGTTTCTGAGTTTGACCTTTGACCCGGCTCCCTTCAGAGCGACAGCACCGGGAAACTGGGCTTCCACGAGTTCAAGCACCTCTGGACCAACATCAAGACGTGGCAGGTCAGTTCACCTCTCGTTTTTCTTCTCTTCCTCTTGTGTCAGTTTCACTTCATCAGTACATTTTAACACGTGACCCATCATTCCCACCATTTCTAGTGAACAGAGACAGACGCTTAACGCACGTGACGCAGACATTAGGGCTTAAATTCTGTTAATGGAAAAGTTAGTCTGCGCTGTCTCTGCTATTTTTGTTCCATGTTGTTCATCTGTCTGCCGTCTGCAGGGCATCTATGTCGCCTATGATGAAGATAAGTCAGGTGTGATCGGCTCTCAAGAGCTGCCGAAAGCCTTCAAGGCTGCAGGTGAGAAACGCACTCGCTCTGAAAATCTTTGCAGTGTGAACTTTCAAACCTAATTGTGTTTGCGTGTGGGTGCAGGTTTCCCTCTGAATGAGGACCTCTTCAAGCTGATTATCCGTCGCTATAGTGATGAAAACGGCAACATGGACTTTGACAATTTCGTTGGCTGCCTGGTGCGACTGGACGCCATGTGCAGTGAGTCCTTCTGTCTTTCTTCCTCCCACTCTCCCCTCCCTGTTTCTCATTTTGATTTTGTGTTTAATCCCATGACCTCTCCCGTTAAATCCATCTTTTTATAGGTGCATTAGTGCATCAAATGCTATTCTAGCTTCATTTTGCACACATTACATTTCAGCCAGACATGCGTATTTTGAACCTCCAAAATAGTTTAAAATAAAGGTCTGACAGCTTGTTTTAAAGTTCACATTACATACAGTTAATGTTTATTGAAATGATATGTCCAAAGACAGGAAAGTGTTTCTCTGATAGACATCATCTGTCCTACACAATATGGATTTAAGTGCTCTGTATTCATTTTGTGACAATATGAAAATGTTCATGATATAATGAGAATTCAATCTTTGGTGTTAGGATTTCAGTCAGCAACACAACTTTCCTTTAAAAGCAACACTATGTTTTGAATCGGCGCTGTCGATCTTTCTGACCTGAGTCAGCAACTCGGCCCAATAAATGATGTGTGTGTGCTCTGCAGGAGCCTTTAAGACCCTGGATAAGGACAACAGCGGCTCCATTGACCTGGACATCAAGGAGGTAAAACACAGTTTAGTTCACTTCACTATTTTTTCCCCTTCACCTAATTGTCAACATGTCCCCATTGACAAGGATGTAGGTTTGGTTTCAGAGGTGGGGGACATGCATTGAAGTTACAGTGCCTTGCGAAAGTATTCGGCCCCCTTGAACTTTGACCTTTTGCCACATTTCAGGCTTCAAACATAAAGATATAAAACTGTAATTTTTTGTGAAGAATCAACAACAAGTGGGACACAATCATGAAGTGGAACGAAATTTATTAGATATTTCAAACCTTTTTAACAAATAAAAAAACTGAGAAATTGGGTGTGCGAAATTATTCAGCCCCTTTACGTTAATACTTTGTAGCGCCAACTTTTGCTGCGATTACAGCTGTAAGTCGCTTGGGGTACGTCTCTATCAGCTTTGCACATCGAGACTGAAATTTTTGCCCATTCCGCCTTGCAAAACAGCTCGAGCTCAGTGAGGTTGGATGGAGAGCGTTTGTGAACAGCAGTTTTCAGTTCTTTCCACAGATTCGATTGGATTCAGGTCTGGACTTTGACTTGGCCGTTCTAACACCTGGAGATGTTTATTTGGGAACCATTCCAGTGTAGATTTTGCTTTATGTTTTGGATCATTGTCTTGTTGGAAGACAAATCTCCGTCCCAGTCTCAGGTCTTTTGCAGACTCCATCAGGTTTTCTTCCAGAATGGTCCTGTATTTGGCTCCATCATTGGTTTCATCTGACCAGAGCACCTTCTTCCACATGTTTGGTGTGTCTCCCAGGAGGCTTGTGGCAAACTTTAAACGAGACTTTTTATCTTTAAGAAATGGCTTTCTTCTTGCCACTCTTCCATAAAGGCCAGATTTGTGCAGTACACGACTGATTGTTGTCCTATGGACAGAGTCTCCCACCTCAGCTGTAGATCTCTGCAGTTCATCCAGAGTGATCATGGGCCTCTTGGCTGCATCTCTGATCAGTCTTCTCCTTGTATGAGCTGAAGGTTTAGAGGGACGGCCGGGTCTTCGTAGATTTGCAGTGGTCTGATACTCCTTCCATTTCAATATTATCGCTTGCACAGTGCTCCTTGGGATGTTTAAAGCTTGGGAAATCTTTTTGTATCCAAATCCGGCTTTAAACTTCTCCACAACAGTATCTCGGACCTGCCTGGTGTGTTCCTTGTTCTTCATGATGCTCTCTGCGCTTTAAACGGACCTCTGAGACCATCACAGAGCAGGTGCATTTATACGGAGACTTGATTTCACACAGGTGGATTCTATTTACCATCATTAGTCATTTAGGTCAACATTGGATCATTCAGAGATCCTCACTGAACTTCTGGAGAGAGTTTGCTGCACTGAAAGTAAAGGGGCTGAATAATTTTGCACGCCCAATTTTTCA
>NC_060171.1:8902771-8985736 GCF_021292245.1 Micropterus dolomieu
TGTAAGTCGCTTGGGGTACGTCTCTATCAGTTTTGCACATCGAGAGACTGAAATTTTTGCCCATTCCTCCTTGCAAAACAGCTCGAGCTCAGTGAGGTTGGATGGAGAGCGTTTGTGAACAGCAGTTTTCAGTTCTTTCCACAGATTCGATTGGATTCAGGTCTGGACTTTGACTTGGCCATTCTAACACTTGGATATGTTTATTTGTGAACCATTCCAGTGTAGATTTTGCTTTATGTTTTGGATCATTGTCTTGTTGCAAGACAAATCTCCGTCCCAGTCTCAGGTCTTTTGCAGACACCATCAGGTTTTCTTCCAGAATGGTCCTGTATTTGGCTCCATCCATCTTCCCATCAATTTTAACCATCATCCCTGTCCCTGCCACCACCATGTTTGACAGTGGGGATGGTGTGTTCAGGGTGATGAGCTGTGTTGCTTTTACGCCAAACATAACGTTTTGCATTGTTGCCAAAAAGTTTGATTTTGGTTTCATCTGACCAGAGCACCTTCTTCCACATGTTTGGTGTGTCTCCCAGGTGGCTTGTGGCAAACTTTAAACAAGACTTTTTATGGATATCTAAGAAATGGCTTTCTTCTTGCCACTCTTCCATAAAGGCCAGATTTGTGCAGTATACGACTGATTGTTGTCCTATGGACAGAGTCTCCCACCTCAGCTGTAGTCTCTGCAGTTCATCCAGAGTGATCATGGGCCTCTTGGCTGCATCTCTGATCAGTCTTCTCCTTGTATGAGCTGAAAGTTTAGAGGGACGGCCAGGTCTTCGTAGATTTGCAGTGGTCTGATACTCCTTACATTTCAATATTATCGCTTGCACAGTGCTCCTTGGGATGTTTAAAGCTTGGGAAATCTTTTTGTATCCAAATCCGGCTTTAAACTTCTCCACAACAGTATCTCGGACCTGCCTGGTGTGTTCCTTGTTCTTCATGATGTTCTCTGCGCTTTCAACGGACCTCTGAGACTATCACAGAGCAGGTGCATTTATACAGAGACTTGATTTCACACAGGTGGATTCTATTTACCATCATTAGTCATTTAGGTCAACATTGGATCATTCAGAGATCCTCACTGAACTTCTGGAGAGAGTTTGCTGCACTGAAAGTAAAGGGGCTGAATAATTTTGCACGCCCAATTTTTCAGTTTTTTATTTGTTAAAAAGGTTTGAAATATCCAATAAATTTCGTTCCACTTCATAATTGTATCCCACTTGTTGTTGATTCTTCACAAAAAATTACAGTTTTATATCTTTATGTTTGAAGCCTGAAATGTGGCAAAAGGTCAAAAAGTTCAAGGGGGCCGAATACTTTCACAAGGCACTGTATAAATAAAATACATCATTACACCTCGTATTTTTAGCATTTATCTGACTCGAACACTACTTGCACTGTGTTTGCAGAAAAATGGCTGAGAACTTTTCTTACGCTGAAGCTGTACTCAGCTGCCAAGGCTTTCTGAATCAACTCTGCTGTGCAGTCGGTGCTTTGGAGGCTCACAAACCGGAACTGTTGGACCAAACAAGACCAGAGCACCAAGTTATTAGTTCCAAAAAACAATTTATCTTCTTGTCAAATGTGAGAAATTGCTTTCCAATGGTGAGTATACACTACAGGGATTAAGCCTGATTTAGCTCCCACTGGGCTGTACCACACAACGCTTAAGATTAAGTGGTGGAACTTGAACTCAGGCTTCCAACTAGCACCGTAATCTTCAAGATTTGTGTGCAATAATCACTTTCGAGCCCAATTAGTCCCAAAGACAGTAATGTGGAGTTTGCCTTTAATTTCCTTTGTCTCATTTCTCCCTGAGGAGGTTTAAGTACATGTTCAGGACTTTATCTCATCTGTGGAAATGAGGTGCAGCAGGGCGTAAAGCACAACAAACACAAAATGCAGAAAACCTAAGATCGAATAAACATGTTATTGTCTCAAATAACATTACAAAGTACTGGAAACTAGGAAGGAAAATGGGGGGATGAAGTGAAGAGGCTATATTCCTGGTGCTGTTACTCACAGGGTTGCGCTTGGCGATTTCTGATAGGCCGTCCGTCTCTTGGACTTTAGACTGGAGCCAGTAGAAACGGAACTCTGTCTGTTGATATCAGAACAAGAACTGTAAACAAGAAAACTCCTTTTCAAATCTTGAGCCAATGAAATGGGCAATCTGAGAAAAAGAAAAGCACATCTGTGGCCCAGACTTTGCTACTTAAGCAATTAGACAAGCATTCCTGGATTGCTGGAGGATTAGAAGCCAGTGTTACCGGGCAGTCATACACCGGGTGGCCTCTCCAGCACATGACATCCAGGATGTAGTATGTTCTGTCCACCTCACTGTAAATGCAGTCCAGAATTGTGTAGTCTGCATGGGACACATTCAAAAGGCCATTTACAGATATGCAGCATCCACTAGTATGAAACTCATTTATAAATCACTTACTATCTCAACTATTATTTACTAAATGAAGTGATATTTTTACAACCCTATAGTACAACATGAACTCGACATACTGTATCTGCAAGGGGTCTGATAGGATTAGGTTGGAAAGAACCTCCACCCACTACCACAACCAGGTCTGCAAGACATTTTAAAAACAAAGGCTCTGATTGACCCCTTTGTTCCAGTTTCTCCCTTTTATTTCACCAAATAGTAAAAAGCAAAATATTTCCCTAAAATCACCATTCCATCCAATGGAAATAGTCATGTTTTATTCATATTTGGTACCTCTAAAACTGTGGGATCTTCTTTAGAATTTAAAATAAAGTTTTGTGAGTTTGAACAACGCTTGGCTCCATGATATGAGTTTTTTTTTCTGACTGTCCCACCAGCAGGTAGGTGTGATTTAATCGGTTAAAAAGTTTTAGCTGTGAATATGACATTTAAAACCTGAGTTTGGAGTCTAGAAATTCTTTCGATATTTCGCACTACATCTTGGCAAGAACAAAAGCTGTCAAGGAAATAAACTCACAGGTGAACGGGAGCAAATGGGAGGACAAACTGTTGGTGAACCACTTTCTTGTGTTGCTGAAACAAGCCCACCTACCTTTTCCCATGGCTGAGTTGTGTCGGTTCCCACCGGGCAGCAGGGAGGGGAAACGGTTTACACAGTAACCGCTTTTTGTGTAAGCTGCAGTGGAACCCTTCAGGGGGGAGAAAAACGTGAAAAACAGAAATGATATGTGAGGGAGGAGACAACAGTTACCACAACGTCAGCTAGGGCATTCATGTATATCTAGCGTTTTGAAACTATGTGACTCATGTAATCCAAGGAAGGTTAAAATCAATGGCAACTGGGACTAGGTTGGAGATACTCAAAGATGTATCTTCAGAAGAAGCATCTCATTAGTAGCCTGAGACACGAAACATCTTTGACCATCTTAGCCTAGTCCAGTTCCACTTGATTTTAACCTTCCTTGGATAACTGAGAACCCTCACAGACATATATGACTCATGGTTTTGAAAACTGCATTGAGTAGCAATTTGGCTTAAGCTAAAAATCCAATTTAGGTTTTTCTAAGCTTTGGATACAGGACCCCACGTATGGTCACCTAATACAAACACGGTCATGGGGGATTTACAATACAGATTTTTGATGATTTGGACAAAATATATGTTAAATTAGGACTGATACATATTTCAATATGGCGATAATCACACACACAATTTTTAAAATAACGCTTTTAGATTCTTCTTGTTTTTCAATTTTCTCAACACTTCTTAGGTGTCAAGGCCTAAGCGTTTGAAACAATTCTATGCCTGTGACTATAGTATATGCAGCTGCAAATTTTTTATAATGAAAAAAAATAAATAAAAAAAGCTTATTTCGCAACTTACATACACAAATCTACTTCCACAGTATTATAATCACTTCCAGCATACTGCTTTCTGAGCCACACGTTAAGGAAAATTATTCCTATCTGTAACCGCATTATTAACTTTGTGGAATCGTACCTTAGCAAGCAGCGTTAGGGTACAACTAATTTGCACAATGCAGTACTAGGAATAATGGCTCATCTTACTTACAGGCACCTCATTTTCCCCCAATACCATGAATGCAGTGTGGAATTTACAAGCAATAAATGTAAATCCTCTAAAAATACTGACTGAGTACAGCCGTGACAGTGCATTCAAATTAGAAGAACAAAGAAGATCCTTTTCTACTGTTGTTAATGTTAATCAAATTTTGAAAATAGTAAGACTTGGTAAGGCGGGAAGATGATCAAAAACAACGAGACAGAAACTACTTCAAATATTTTCAATTCAACAAGAAGCAGCTCACAGAAAATTAATAATTATCCTCTACTTCTTTGCTTAATTCTAAAATTCAGGGATTGCAGCGACAGACTGTGTGAAACAACAGAAGAGCGGTGACAGATTCTTACCTTGGAGGCGACAATGAGAGATCTTTTCCCTACAGGACAGACCACCATCAGCCAATCAGTGTCCAGTTCTGATGGAACATCCACCAGCCACTCTGACAGCATGAGCTAAGGAGGAAAGGAAATTGTGGAACAAACTCAGCATTTCATCTTCATCAACGCTGCTTTCAACAGTCCAAAAATGATAATGTCATGTTTGTTGGCATTCAACAAGCTTGATGGGCTGTCATTCTAGAAACAAACACGCCCTCTGCTGGCCAAGACAAACAATGCAACAGAAAGGCACAGGGCATAATGTGCATTAAAACACTGACCTGGTTTGCATAATGTTTTGGCAGCTTCCTCCTCTCAATCTCCATCCCCTCTTCTTCTGTGCTGCCATTTTGCTCCGGTTTCCCCTCCTCTGGTTTCTCCATGTCCTCCTCCCCATCGCTGTCTGCCCCTGTCCAGTCCCCATCAGCCAGACGCCGCGCATGGTTGACGTAGTTTAACCTTTTACTGAGATTAGTGAGGGGGGAAAAAGGCTCATTCAGATACTGTAGCACTCTGGCATCGTTTTAAAGATGAAAACATCTCCATTATCTTCCTGTACACGACATAGTAGTCAACTAAAAAACATTAAAACATGCATTTAAAACGCAGCCCGACACCAGCAAATCTGCACACTGTGCATTCTTAAGTTTATTGGTTTTGTCGAGCTGGAACGAAGTAATCTTTTATGAGCTTTCTAGAACTGCGCATCATCGTGTTTAGGATGTAGCTGACAACTGTAGTCGAAAGTATGAAGCTGGAAACAGTTCAAAGCAGAGGTTACTGGAAAAAGGTCTCCAGTGCATTCTGGTTGCCTTTCACCACTGAGCAGTAATGAGCCCTCACTGGAAGGGCAGGAAAACCTTATCAATAACTAATTTGGAGAAGTGAATCTAGATTGGAGGAATTGTAACCCAGAAGGGATAGGCTCCATACATGTTTACTGACTCCGGCTGCGGCGCATTATGGCTGCGCTAAAGTTTTATTCTGTCCCCTTCCAGGCATTATCTTCCACTGTTAGTGTCTCAAAAGATTAAGTAGGCTATGTAGTTAAATGGTTATTTTTTTTGTCGGTTTTGACTGTGTTTATTGTTGATATACGATTGGGAGTCTGTACAGGGTGTTTTATTTTGAAAATTGACCGGATTCTCTATGCTGTTCTGTGTCTGACTTCCTGCCCGGTTCAATCTGCTCTGTACTGCTGGACAAGGCTTCTGTCAAAAATAGACTGGCTACCTATTCTCTGCAGAGCGGAGAGTTGCGTCTGGGATGCGCTGCGGCCGTGTCTGGTGGACTCACAAGCATTGACTAGAACGGCCGTGATTAGCTCTGGCAACCGCGGTGCAGCCGTAACGCCACACAGGTGGATTCAGTGGACTTTGTTGGTCATTATCCGGGGTCAAATACTGACATGTAATGACATTTACCTTTTCTGCAAATCAAGGAAACGGCGGCGTCGCTCATTCTGCTCTAGAACGCTGTACTTGCTCTTGTATTGGGCCAGCCGTGGGTGTGGGGCGGCCGTACTGTTGGGTTCCTTTGACACAGCAAAGCTGGCCGACAGAGCTTTGGTTAGGTCATCCATGGGGACTCTGTAAATGAATTAAAAAGGTTTTTTTGACCACCCTGAGACTACTGCAGGTATCTATATTGTAAGGAAATGCTGGATGAATTCATAAATAAATCACTATATGCAAGTCTAAAAATGAAAACTGCAGCAATATTAGTGGAACTGGTCATTCTAGGAGAAGCTTGCAGGATTGGCTCAATTTCTGTTTGCTACCACACTTGAAGAATGGCGTGCAAAATGAACATACAAATACAAGTGAGGTATTGCACTTTAATAGCGATGCTGTTCTGTGGTTTTGAGGCAAAGCTGTATCCATCATATTGTATTTCGGCAGTTCAGCAATTTGCCAGTTAACATCTGTTTGACATTTGCATGACTGCACACATGATCATATTGATGTGTGTTTGTGACTCAAGACTCTGTGTGGGATTTATCTCAGCCTTCAAAGGTGACCTATATGCTTTTCCATATTTTCTGTCAAATCTATAATGTTTCAGTGTCAGACATTCATGTCCAAAGCTTCAAATAATGAGAAGGGAGGGGAATGAGAAATCCCTGTGAGCCAAAGCTCAAACACAGTAGCTTGCAGAACATTTCACAGAATATAATTCTGCTAAAACTTGTCCCCAGTTAGCTTAGTCTATAAAATGTCAGGAAAAAAGGGCAAAATGCCTAAGATAATGTATAAGAGCCCAGTACGACACCTTCCAATTGCTTGTGTGTTTAACCAACGGTCTAAAAACCAAAGATATTATGGGATATGGACCCAGAGAATGTTTGACACCTTTGCTTGATAAATGCCTAAAATGATGTTGCTAGCTTCCATCATCAGCTCCGGAAAATACGAAGTGGTACCCGCCTCCCACAACCTGCTGCAGCTTCTGACGCAACTAATAATACCTGCTACGTCATTTCGCCAAGTCAAAACTCCAAAACCATCTAATTAAATTTTGACTTGGCAGAATGAAAGTTAAAGATAACTAACAATTTCAGATATTAATAATCAAAATTAATTCCAAGATATCTATAACTTGATAACATATCTACAACCTATAATGTAATTCTCAGTTAAAACTTATCTTAAAAGCAGAATGTAGATATCTTGAACTTTATGACTAACTTAGTCAGAATTCAATTGTAGGTATCTTAAACTGAATTGCAGATCTGTAATGATAAACCCTATACATATACCTTACTAGTGAAAATGTGATTACACATATCTTTACTTACAGTTTTGACTAGGCAAAATGACAATGCAGATATCAGTAATGAACATCCATTAATAAATAAGCCAGCTAATAAATGTTAAAACGGCATACCATAAAACCCCATACAAAGGTGATGCAAAAGGAATCTGAATCTTTACAGTCAGAAATACATAATTACAGATATATTTAATTAGAGCTTTGACTAGGCAACATGACATTGCAGATATCAGTAACGTTAGTGAACATCCAGTCTAATATAACTGGCTAATGCAATCTGAAGTGGGATGCCATCATTAGGTATTGATAGTGCCATAACCCAGGCATAGTGACCATGTAGATACATAATGTGCCAGCTGTTGCCAACATTAATTTATGTGCCCAAATAATGTATTTGTCCCTGTCTGTATCGTAGACTGGTGGTTCCCCAAATGGAGTTCAAGCAGCACAGAAGTAGAGAGGGCTTCACTTGGTTAGCCTACTTCATTTAAACGCCACATAACTTAACACACTGAACTAGCACTACGACAAAATGGAAAGTTTACTGTTGGACAGGGCGTTTCACCCACATCACTGTAATATTTTAATTTGTAAGACAAACGTCTTCTCGAACTGGTGACAAAGCCTCATGTGGTGTTGGTGGTGGTGGGGGGTCAGCTATTAGCAGCTAGCATCGCGCTAAATTTGCTAACATAACCAGCCGTTAGCAACAGCGATGTTACTGCGTTAATTCCCTACTACCTACACATCATTATCAGGCTCAAGGTAACTAACGTTACTGGACAGGTGGTTTGGTCGGATAACAGTTAACAATATTAGCTAAATACATACCTTGGACATTCAAGGAGGCTGCTGCTGCTGCTGCTGCTGCTGCTGCTGAAACGTCACGCTGTCATTTTTCCCACCAGTTTGCGACTTTTAGTTGGCCGACTAAATATAGCAAACTAACCCGGAGTTACACACCAATCTTTAGCTATGAAACCCTGTGTAGCTGAGTGGTCGGCGATTTCAATTACACCAGATTTGTTTATTTCAGTGCGTATAGCTATGTACATTTATAGATATTTGCAGTCGTGGAGGAAGTAACTCGATAATTAGCCCAAGTAAAAGTAGTAATACTACAATATAAAGAGCACACCATTATTATCAACAAAATATAACAGTCCTACTGGACTTATTAACATTAAAAGTTCTCGTTAGGCAATGGATTCTATAAGTGTCAAATTATGACAATAGTGCAACATTAATATTAATATTGATCTTGATTGATATAAGCTGTACGGTAATGTAGTTGGTCGAGGTGGAGATGAGTTTAACTACTTTATCTAGACTATAGGCTACTGTTGGATAGTTTCCATAACAACACATACAATGAAGCTATTAATTGTAATAATAATATTTATAAACCGATCATATGATTTGTATGTAACAGTAACTGGAACTGTTAAAAACATTTAGTGGAGTAAAAAGTGAAATAAATCCTCCTCAAATCTAGGCTAGTGGAATAAAGTGGCATAAAACAGAAATATTCAAGTACAAGTACCTCAAACCTGTTTTAAAATCTTAGTACATATTTACTTTCCCTCCCATTCTGTTTTTATTAGTCTGTTTTGTTTAAATTTGGCATGAAACAGTTTAAACTGCTTTTAGGTTATATGAAATGGAGCAAACAAAATGTAAAGCTATATGTAACGTTATAGAGGAATTGTAGTTCCTAAAGTTTTCTAAAAATGCAGTTTGATTCCGTTTTAAATCTCGTTAGCGTGGCTATAATTTGCAAATAAAGGCAGGAAGACATAGGGTGAAGTCAGCTAAACTGGGTCAAATAAGGTTGGAGCTTTATAGCACTCTAAAATGTTACAGCTAATCACAATTACTGATCTTGAATTGTTGCTACAACACAAGTTGACATGTAGAAATAGTTTTGTTCAGAGATTTATTTAGTGGTCGGGGCACAGCCTACATGAAGTACATCAGGGAATTACTATGGAAAATGAGCTTGACACAGAGAATTACAGGGTGATGAAGCAATTAGAAGTAACCTTACCAACAAAGTTAAATGTTTATGAAAGATGTTTTTCCAGGCTCTTTCAAACAAAAATAGTTAAAATGTTTTTAAAAAGTTAGATTTTTGTGAAAATAGTCATTTCAGGTACTTTTTTTTTGGCCCATTTTAGCTTGCTAAACCAGCAAGCTAAAATGGGCCCAAATGTTCAGCTAATGGGCCAGATGTACATACAGGCTTATTGAAACCAACGAAACCAACACAAGGGCACCAATATGCAGAAACATTTGTTTTGCAACTTTTTATTGTTTGAAATGTATTTAAGATGTTGTTACTTTGTCACACCAGAGACAATAATGTCAGTTTCCTACAAAAATGTAGATGATTTCAGCTAAAATTACTTTGTTGTTCTCTGGACACTCAAACTCTCATAATTACAAAACAATTATATTTTTTTCACATTGTGTTTTACAAATAAATATTTAAGTGACTCATGCCAATTTATAAAAAATATCATTAGATCTCATGCATAGTTTATTAGATGGTCTTATTAGTCATTAACCAAAAAGTGGCCCATTTTAGCTGACTTCACCCCTACTTCCACTACTAGTACTACTAATAATAATAATAGGCTACTGTTAGTAATAATAGTTATCATCATAATTCTTACATGATTACCATTATACTTCATCCTCATCATTATCATATTGTATTCTGTGTCGTAGGTAATAATCTGTTTGTCATGTTGGGGGCGGTGTTGAGCCAATTTCTCCTCTTTCAAAGAACATAAAGGAGCTGATGAAAAAAAAGGCGAAGTTGCCTTCAATTGTCCAAGCCTAACGTCATGGAAAGAGTTACTTTGTTACAGCGCGCAAAGGAATCGACCAAAAGAAACAATACTGACCCGTGATGTGTGTTGATACTCCGTAGAAGAAGTTGTTTGGTAACTGATTCTGCTTTTTTTTTTGTTACAGATAAAAGATCGACTACAGATGCGCAGGAACCTGTTTACAAGGAAAACGCAGCAAGTTTCAGTCTGAGGTAATGCGGACCAGACTGAAACTGCACAGGGTTAGGGTTACTCATCTCTCTGTTTTTCTTCACGCCAGACCACTTTATCTTGGAAATATTTTGACCAAGGATCATTTTTAGGCTCCATAACGAGAAGACCGATAAGTGAACAACGCGAGGTAGCACTCCCGTTTCTGAGGATTAAAACCACCCTCTGCTTTTGGAGGAGCTCTTTAGGCAAACCAGTTTTGTTTTTTGAACCTGTTTGTGATGTGCACGGAGGTAGGCTAGATAGCCTGTTATGAGGGAGTTAATATGTTATAGAGCCTTTGTAGTCTAAAGTTATTGGTAGACTTTTAGGCATAGTAGATAAAAAGACAATAGATCGATAGGCTCAATGGGCTGAGGATGCTACTGGTGACGGTCGGCATTTTTTTTTTTCGGCGGATCGATGTAATAGTTTTACTTGACTGTTGACAAGTGTTAGATCATTAAATTTACATAGTTCATCTTGAGCTGTTGCACACTTGATCCAACAGCTGCCATGTCATTTGAGATGAGTTTAAACGTTACAGTGAGCAAGTGTCAGATGTTTCCATTACAGCATGCATAAGTACAGTATCAATATAATCTAGGCACTATGTGCATGTAGAATTTGTTGCTTGTGGACCCACTGGAGTATCAAGATGTCAGTGAAAGCCAAAGCAATCTACACTTTTTTAAGTGAAAACAAAGAGGAGATCAGCATCCAGGAGAATGAGGAACTGGTTATCTTTGATGAGAACTCAGTGGACGGCTGGTTTCAGGGGGAGAACAGCCGAGGGCAGAGGGGTCTCTTCCCTGCATCCTATGTGGAAATTATTCGCACTCGCTCAAACTCTAATGTGACAGATTGCTCCATAAGCCCGGCAGGATCTTTAGGAAATGACTCCTCCTATTTCCCCTCGACCCAAAACACCCCCCTGCATTTGCAGCAGAGTTACTATGATGATGACGACGATGACTGGGACGACTGGGATGACAGATCGACAGTGGTGGATGATGCTGACCACCCTAGGAGCCCTGGGGCCAATGGATATGCCAATCAGAGCCCACGGTCCAACAACCCGAATGTGCACTATCGGGCCAAACCGCACATGGAGAGACAGGACAGCATCTCTAGCTCGAGGAAAGGCAGCATGGTCGGCAGGAACTTGAACAGATTTTCTAGCTTTGTCCGCTCAGGTGTAGAAGCGTTTGTGTTGGGTGATGTACCCATGATGGCAAAGATAGCTGAGTCGTACACCATCGATATGGGTCCCTTGGGGCCCCGGTGGAAGGAGAACCCACAGCCTTTTTCCTGCTCCATTGAAGACCCCACAAAACAGACAAAGTTCAAAGGCATCAAGACTTACATTTCGTACCGGGTCACGCCTAGCCACACAGGGAATCCTGTCTACAGGCGCTACAAACACTTTGACTGGCTGTACAACCGCTTACTGCACAAGTTCACTGTGATCTCCGTGCCTCATCTGCCTGAGAAACAGGCCACAGGGCGATTTGAGGAAGACTTCATTGAGAAGCGTAAGAGGCGACTGATTCTGTGGATGAACCACATGACCAGTCACCCAGTCCTCTCCCAGTATGAAGGCTTTGAGCACTTTCTGATGTGTGCTGATGACAAGCAGTGGAAACTGGGCAAGAGACGGGCGGAGAAGGACGAGATGGTCGGTGCCCATTTCATGCTGACCCTCCAGATCCCTAACGAGCACCAGGACCTTCAGGATGTAGAGGAGCGGATCGACTCCTTCAAGGCCTTCGCTAAGAAAATGGATGACAGCGTGATGCAACTCACACATGTTGCCTCTGAGCTGGTGCGGAAGCACATTGGTGGGTTCAGGAAGGAGTTCCAGCGGTTGGGAAATGCCTTCCAATCTATCAGCCAGGCGTTCATGCTGGACCCTCCCCACAGTTCAGACACCTTCAACAACGCCATCTCCCATACTGGCCGCACCTATGAGAACATTGGAGAGATGTTTGCTGAGCAACCTAAGTATGACCTCTTCCATATGCTGGACAAGCTGTCGCTCTACCAAGGCCTGCTGGCCAACTTCCCTGACATTATTCATCTACAGAAAGGTAAAATCACCCATGAGTAGTTTCATTGTGTGAAAGATTTCTCTGATTTCCTGCATGCAAACTCCATTAAAGGGGAAAGTACACATGCAACAATAGTAAAGAATGTTAATGATCAACCCAGATGTTTGGATGTTTCCTCAGTCTCCCTTAGGATTTTATTCCTTCAGCTTCATTCATATTTTAACTGAAAGTTCAAAGACAGGTTCCTATTTGAAAGTACAAAATCATAACTTTTTTCAGCCATCAGCCCACATAATGGGCTTTTCTTGTTCCATCAATTAGAATTCATCTGAGGATATGAAGGGAGACAACTCTTATGAACATAAATATTCTGACACAACCGCGTCAGAATAGTGAAGTTCTGCATCAGGTTCTCGTGCATAGTGCTGCGCATCATCAGTTGAGATGAGCAGCAGCTACACTGGGAAAGTGTCTCAAAAGCTTAAGTAATAATTAAGAATAATACACAAATTGTCTGACAATGGGAACAAACTGATGGCCATCGAATACATTGTGTTTCTCAATCTATGCTAATAATTTTGTTTTGGATGACAGATTAACTCAGGGGTTTCCTCCAGTATCACAGACACACACGTCGACACACACCATTTGAAACCCAGAATGAAACGTAGTGTTACTGTGTTGCATGTGTTAGTCTGTGACACAGTGTTTGCCTGCAGCAACTAATGTCATTATCTCCACCTCCTTGACCCCACCTAGACACGCACACACACACGCACACACACACACACACACACACACACACACACACACACATACACATCCCGTGCAAACAAGTTTTTGATGAGAAGGTGGTGTTTTAGAGAAATAATTTATTTATCACTTGTCAGGTGTCAACCTTTTAATTGATTAACTGATCGAGAGAAAATTAATTTGCAACTATTTTGATAATGGATTAAGTAAAAATAAGTAAAAATACCAAATATTCTCTGGTTTTAGCCTCTCGGAGGTGAGGATTTGCTGCTGTTCTTTGTCCTAGATGACAGAAGATTTATTATCTGTAGCTTTTGGACTCATGGTTGCACAAAACAAGCAATGTAAAGACATTGTTGTGGGCTAGGAGAAATTGGCAATTAAAAAAATTACAGTTTATCAGGAAAATAATCAGCAGATTAAGTGATAATGATAAATATTGTTAGTTGCAGGCTTAATACAAATCGTATTATCAAATAAATAACAAAATAAATAAAGATATACAATATATAGAAAATCCAAAAGAAAGTCAAAGCTAGTAATAGTCAATATTTGTTTTAAGGAGCTTACTTTTAAGAACAAGTGTCACTTTGTTTTTGTATCAAAAGCTCTATTTAATAATATTACTGACTCATGAGAGGCTGAAAATAATTCAACTCTTTTACCTAACAAGGGATATAGCAAAACTACCATTACATTATGTTTGTTGTGGATGTTCACCTTAGGTTCCTCGGGGTTCTGTTAAAAATTTGATGAGACAAAACGGCAAGAGCTTTATTACAGTGTAATATTTCAACCAACAGTCATCATGTGACAAGGACACCTGAGTAACATAGGCAGGGATGTGGCATATGGACTGGGTGGTCAGAAGAAGGCTTGTTATCAGGTTATCTTAAACTTTGTGACTTTGGCCTTCTTCAGTATTTTGGTTAGTTCTGTAGGTTCAAAATGTAATTGAATACCTTTTGAACCAGTGAAACAATGATACAATTCACAGTTCATCTTTTAGTGAACATGTTAAGTTTCACAGTCAGATATAAAGTTGTAAAGTTGTACTTCTTGAAATCTGTGTTTTTTAAACAGATTTTTGTGCCATACTCCATTTGGTGGTTCTACAATCCATTTTATCTTTTATTAACTCCAAACATATCGTCAGCAGATGGAAAAGTTTCTATGAACTGAGAAGAAGTTCAGTTCAGGTTACTCTTGGCCTGGCAATCAGTACTTTTCTTTCTGTATCATCATTAAGAATCATACCTCTCACATGGAAATGAGGCAAAAGTGAGGAGTTGTCAGGTGATGTTTCTTTAGGGCATTACCTTCATATACTGTATATAAGAAGTGGATGTAGTCATTGTGACGTCACCCGTTGGTTTGTGGACTGCCGTTTTAAAGCCTCGAGTTTGGCAGATAGGCCACCGCCATATTGATTTTTTGCAACCAGCGGCACTGGACGTGACCATATGTGGACAAGACGGTGGAGCTAATCGCCATGTGCGGAGCTAGCTAGCTTGCCTAGGTGCATCTGGAATTCATCTGGAAAGTAGTGATTGAGACCATAAACTCATTAGGAAAGTGTTTACTAAGGTAAATATTCAGTTGAGAAGTAGGGTCATTTTACCATTACTTCTAATTGAGCCGGACTTCTTTTTCCAACCAGAAGAGTTGCCCCATGCTGGCCGTTTGATAGAATGCAGGTTTAAGGGACTTCGGCGTTTGCATCAGTTTGCTGACCGGAAGCTTCCCGCTTGATTACCTTTCAAAAAGTGGACAGCATAATGCCCACGGTGACGTTGGAGATTCACTGCTTATATTTGTTGAAAACTGTTGTACCACCACTGCCATCAATAACCTATTTTTACAATCATGTGTTATCATAGTGTTGTTTAATCAGTAACTTTAATGATGTCAAAACAGACAGCATGCCACTGTGCTGTAACTGTAACATTCCTGATTTGAATACTCTGTCACAGTTGTGTTTGCGATGGCAGATTTTCATAAACCCCAGGGTGAAATATTAGTTCTGTTCAGGCCTTTTCTTTAGTGACCTTTGTTAGATTTCCAAGAGCAGAGCACTGGCATATCAGCATTCTGTGTCAGCTCTCTGACAAATAACCGTATCAAACGATTGGAGTTAGTTCAGGGGGAAGGAAAGGGCTGCTACCAGTACGGAATAATGCTGTTTGTAAATATTATTATCTCCTTCAAACAGCTGGCGCTCATTATCACAGAGGACATTCGTGATACAATTCAGCTAGTTACATTTAGTCACTCCACCCAGGAATAAATAAGAAAAACAAAGCCATCTGAATGACATTAAAGAGTCAGTCCACCCAAATCACACAATTAACATTATTACTGAGCCCTGGTGATGTCAGGCCATGCGTAGTTTTGATTTCACATGCTGAGGATTTGACATATCTGTCTCTGAAATAACTTTTTTTCATGCTTGGAGCACCATAGAGGAAATTCCATTCACCCCTTCCCTTTCAACCCTTCATTGGGATGATAGGTGGATATCTCAAAATCTGGCCACATAAAACCAAAAATATCTGCTTGGCAATGGGTCACCAGAGGAAAGTAGAAAAATGTCACACTCTGTATGTTTTAAGATTGTAATTGTTACGTGTAGCCACACTGTTCATCAGAAGTTCAAGAGTAAAGCAGCCTTCCTCCTAATAAATCCTAAGCTCCATCAGAGCTGTTTACTTCAGAAGCTAAAAGTTAAATTGTGTTTCCGCTGGGGAGTTTTCTCAGTCTGTCCTGTCAAGTTTAAAACTACAGATTTTAAATGTTCCGCAATATTTGCTGTGACATTACTGCTCACATGTAAATGTTTAGAATTATGAAATTGTGAAACTAATTAGAAAAGCAGCCTCTCTAATCAATAAAGTACATAAAACAACACAAAGAAATCACTTGGAAAGCTAGCGCTGCTCGATATAATTTAAAACCCAATATAGCCCACCTCTAACCTAGGTAGAGGTGGAGTAAAATGTCCATTTAGGTGCATGTCACTAATTTATTTGGGTTGGTGGTGGACGTGGATGATTTATGCCTACATATGGATTCAGATGATGTCAGAACCGATCCGCACAGTGTGTACAGAAAGTTGGCATGAAGTGCTTGATCAAATTTGCAGTCTTTAACTTATTCTGTAATTATTTTGTTCCTGTTTATGTTTAAATAGCATTTAACATTTGAGAGGTTGTGCTTATTTTGTTAAAGAAACACTTCATCTTTTGGGAAATACATATATTCACATTCTTGCCGAGAGTTGGATGAGAAGATTGATACCACTTTCATGTCTGTTAACATGAACCTGGAGCCGAGAGATGGTTAGCTTAGCTTAGCTCAAAGAATGAAAGCAGGGGGAAGCAGCTAGCTCTGACCAAAGGTAACAAAATCCACATACCAGCACTTCTAATGCAAACGAATGTACAGGTTATATCTCGTTTGCTGAACCATACAAAAAGTGTGTGACAGTTTGCCATTTGTAAGGGGGTTATGTGCCAGATTATTTTGCCTGCGAGCAGCAACTTCCTTGAGTCTTGTTGTCATTGATAGATTGCCAGGTAACCAGCAGCAACTCCGTAATCTTTTTGGTAACAACACCAAAACTCACTTATCCGCAATAGAATTGAATAGCCAAAAGACAACAAATACTGTACATGAAGTGGTTGCACAGCAGTGTTTTTGTGCAGGCAGAGACCTTTTCCCTCTGCCGAGTCTTCCCTGCCGTTTCATATAACTCCCCTTGATGTGACTTGTGTTCTGCTGAACCAGATACAGCTGTGGCAACACTCGGAAAACACAGAACTGAGGTCGACCTTTTCCGGTGCACTCCTCCTCCTCTTCATCTCCTCATTCTTTCCTGCCTGACTTTCCCCTTCACTGAGGTCTGATGGAGCTGGATTTTAAACTGTGATGCTTCTGAGCATGTGAGCTGCAGGAATGTTAACTGTCTTTGAGATGTAGTGTTTGGCAGCAACTGCATGTGCCTTGATAAAATGGATCAAGAGCGGAGAAGGTTTTGGGTGTGTTCACTACATGTCTTTCTCTGTCCTGTTTTGGCTTTAACTCAACAGATCTTTAATTCTCTTCTCTTTTGGTCTCTGCTGTTGCTCAGTCTGAAGGTCAGTCTGTCGCAAAAGCTTCACCTTTGTTTCATTATCCTCTTCACGTCTGTCTTCTTCTTTTCATCTTTTCCCCTCCTGCTTCCCTTTAAATATGTCCATATCAGAATTACTAGTCTTGGCAGCTGGCCTGGTTTTACTTTGAACCTCTACCAAAACTAATCCCATAGTTAGACCTTGATCTTGTTTGAATACAATTGAAAATCTTGACCTAAAGGGTTAATTACATTGCATTACTAAAGAATAAAGGGCCTCTGAGGCATAAGTGTGAGAGGCAGATGTCAGCACTGCCTGCTACAATAACTTGTCAATCCTTGTCTCTGAAATCTATTGTGCTGTATCGTCTGTTGAAATGAGTAGTACTTATTTTGAATTATTGGACGTAATCATAAAATGAGCAATGCTGGTCTGGTATCAATCTGGTCTTAAATATTAAATATTGTGTATTCTATGGAGGTAAGTTTACAGCAATTGTATTTGTGCGAGTAAAGCAGATATCATGTTCTGTAGATTTTGTACCTGACGACAACAACAGGTGCTCTAATCTGAGACAAAACCACCTCTTGAAGCTTTGAATAAACACAAAAGGCTACACAATAGCATGAAACTAACCCACCCCACTGTGTGAGTCCATTCTGCTCTGATCACATGTGTAAAATGAAATCTGAGACCTTGGCTCAGATTTTTGGAGATCTGGATTGGCATCACCTGTGTCCAGAGGATGACGTGTTGTAGAAAGTCAGGCAACGATTACTGTTAAATTCTTGTGGATGAACCAAAACAACGATGAATTTCTACATTAAATTGAACTTCAAGTTGTGGGTTATCGATAAAAGGCCACACTGGAATAATTTATGTATAAAATCCTGAAGTACATGCTTATAAATTACATAAAACCAAAGCAAAAAGCCATGACAAATGTGCTGTGGTAATCTGCAACACATGTTTCAAAATAAAATGCATGACTTTAGCTGTTCTCTTTTTATATTGAATCCTTTTTTGGCACTTAGATTGCTCTAAAGCATAGAAAGTGTGGGATTTGTCTTGCTATTGCTGATAGTGGGATAAAACCTTCTGTGATGCACACCAGAGCAGAGAATTATTCAGTATTAGAATGAGCTAGCTCCCCTGAGACTGTAGCCAGACTTTTAATCTGGACAAGAGGTTAGTTGTCCTCCATATGGCAACACATTAGAAAGCCACGTGCAGACTGAGGATCTATCAATTTGAAGGAAAAGTTATTTTATTTTGTTAATATTTTGTTACCAGTTCTGAGGAAATGTGTGCACCCCTTGTAGTACCTTCAACCTTGGGATTGTGCCTGAATGCACTGAAAAATGTCTTGGTATGTTTTGTCAGTTCTTAATATTGTTTGATTTTTCTAAGTGCAGACCACTAGCTCATGGCGTGGGTATATTATCTGACAAACATGTTACAGAGATTAACATTCAGTAAACTTGTTACAACACACAATAAAATAGAGCACTGTCAGCAAGTAGACAAACCTCAATCTACAAACTCAGGCTTGTGCAGTGGCCCAGTTATGACCTTATGAATGTGGATCGTATGTTATTTTGTTGGCTATAGTCCCTGTTGCTGACTGTGGTGACTATGGAGAGCAAATTTTTTTTCTCTCCTGTTTGCATACTCATAAATCTTGACAAAGGCTAGACCCTCATCTCCACACACGCTGTCAATCCACATGCTTCTGCATTCCTGTCTGTTTCACACTGAAGGAGATTACAGATGTCTCCAAGAACTCAGTCTTTACCACCACCACTTCCCTCCTCCTCTCAAAGAACCACACATTTTGTGTTTAAGTGGCATTAGACTGAAAAAGGCATGAGGTAAGAGAGGAGTTGGCTTATTGAAAAGTCCCCTATCAGTTACGACTGGGTTCAACACCTCTCTAAGCCCCCAATCAGACAGAGTGCGTTTTGCAAACTGTAAAACACAAGGCACACCGTGCTGCCTTTTTTCTTGAAGCCTACAATTTAAAGAAAGAGCAGCGTGCTGCATTTTTTATGTTGCTTGGCAACCACTGAATCACTTGTCCTTAGCCTATGTATTGTGCTGTGAAGGAAACTCACAAATCTGATCTGATTGTACAATGGGGAAAAAAACGCAAATGGCGTTGGGTGCTTTTCTACTCTGAGTTGAAGTGTTTTTTCAACTGGATGCGTTCAGATCGCTCCTGCAAAAACATGAAGCACTCAGAAGGTCTCAAACATGAGACGCCAAGGGTGCATTAGCAGCGCGCAAAACACTTACATCTATATAAATGCTTATATAAAACAACTAGTAAAAGAAGCTTTTCACTGCAAAATATGTGCTCTGTGTGATCAGGGCCTTACATTGTGTTATTACAGTATGCTTCACAAAGATTCTGTAACTCAGATCAGTATCAAAGATAGCAAGCTAGCCTAGCTGACTTTAAACTGTTTAAACTAGGAATATTAGCATGGAGCCATTAAGGCGTTGTTCATTTACATTTTCACTCATTTAGCTGATGCTCTTATCCAACGCGACTTACAATTGCTATACATGTCAGAGGTTAAGTGTCTTGCTCAGGGACACAATGGCGGATGGGTCACAGTGGGGGATTTAACCCTGGTCTCTCACACCAACAGCATAGTGTTATCCATTGCGCCATTGCCACCCCAACCCTGGGTTAAGAAGTACAGCCTCCTCAGTCATTTCAATGAGACGACCAGGGTTGTGCCAAGTTAAACCTTTAAACTTTTCCCTCAATGCAAGGCAAGTGCTCATTCCTGGGAAAAAAGGTTTGATCTCACTGCTTTCATTATTCCTGTTTCCAGGTGAAGCATAGCATTTTTTGTGGGAAAAAAAGATTTGATCATTTGGCAGCTAAAGAGCCAGATTTTTCACAGAAGAAATCACAACAGAGATAAAACTCAACTCCAAATGCATGCTAATGTTTGTTTTGCTTCTGGATGTGTGAATAGGCACCTGTTTGCTATAACGGCTTTGTAAGGTGATAAATGTCAGATGTTGTGTTTTCAGCTTGTTCCACTGCCCCAAATTGGGCAAAACATTAATTAATGCTGCTTAAACACTGTGCTATTTTCAGTCTGAAAGCCTGATAAGTACGACAAGGTTGCTTAGTGGTTAGCACTATCGTTTCTCAGCTGGTGCTGAACAAGCCAGCTGGAGGGATTTGCATGGTCTCGCTTTGTCTGCATGGATTTCCTCAGGCCCAAAGAAATGCCGGTTGGGTTAACTGGAAACCCTGAAGATGCTTGTAGATGTGAACATTTGTCTGTCTCTATGTTTTAGCCTGGGCGTACCCAGCGTGTTGCCCAGTGTATCTTTACTCCCTGTCTACCCGTAACAGGAAAAGTGGTTTTGCAGGTTGACTCTCCAAGTGCTTGCATTGCCGTGAATAAATGGAAAATAGAAGTCATTGCCATCTGTATTTGTTCATGTTTTGATCAATTCATTCTTTGGCATCATGTTCACCAGTTAGCTCACAGATTAATTGTTTTTCTGGCTCTGTCCATTGGGTCTCCCAGTGTAGCTAAAGTAGCCCAGAACCAAAACTTCCATCTTTTTTGTGTTAAGTTGGAAGGCAGTATTTATCCTTTCAGTCACCCAAACCTTTCCCTCCATTGACACAAATTAAACTTTAACTGTCAAAAATATTGTCTGCCAATGTAGCTGTAGTCACTGTAACATTGACAAGATGCTTGTGGTTGGTATGGAGGCTCTATGCCCCTGAGGAGAGCATTGTTAACTGTGCATTCTCTGGTATTTTCTTGTGTCATGATGTTTACTTGAGCAAGCAATCATAAATGTTATGACAAAATAGGAAAGCCTTTGTCATTTGATTGAGTCTTTCATTTGGTAGGATGTGTTAGTTGACATCCTACATCCACATTGCAGGGATGAATTTATTGTGTCGGCAAAAACAACCAGCACTCTGATGAGCCAAACATCTTTCATCATGGGAACATCTTGCAGTTTTCATTTGTGCTGCCTCTCAACATTGCAACACTTCTCAGTTGACAAAAGTCACAGGGCAAACACACAGAGGAAATAACACATCTGTTCCATAACAAAAGAGCTGAATCTCTATAAATTAATTTGATGTCACAATCAGAAACAGAACAGAAAGTGATTTCAAGACATCACAACTCTTGTCTCACAAAGCTTAAAGTAATAATAATAAGTTATACAAAGGATTAATATTGACACTGGTCATTTATTTTATGTTATGTGTGATGACATTTTATTAATGACTTAATGTTGTGAGGCTAGCTGAGTTTGGAAAGCCCACATTCAAAACGCTGAGCATATCTCTTTTAATAAACAAGTACATCTTGAGAGGAAACTGTCTGACAAGAGCGTAAATTTATTTATTTGTGTAAAAGTTAAGTATATAATAGTTTTAGATCAGCTCTCATATAAAAAAAATACCATCTGCTGAACATCTTTTGCATGGATTCAATTAAAAACTTAATTTTGTACTTTGGAGCTGTTGCAAGCTTAATGTCTTTTGTCTTTTGCGAGTGTAACAGTTGCAGTCATGGTCAAAAAAGTAATATTGAATGTGCAGAGGAAGTTGCCTGTTCACAGATGAAACATTCCTGGTAACTACTTTTCCATAGGCTAGAGAGGGTGGTTCTGTTTTGGACATTCCTCACCCTGAAGTAATAACCCCCCCCCCCCCCCCCCCCCCCCCCCCCCCCACACACACACACACACACACAAAAAAAAATAATAAAAGAATTGGAAATATTTGTTTCAGTGTCCCATAGCCATACATTTGAGATGGCTAAATTGTTTGAGCCCTGTTTTTATCTGTGTATCTGATTGGCTGCTGTAAACACTATTACTGTTAGCTTACACAGCAGTGGTTTTTTCATGTTTGTGTATCCTCTGGGCTTTTAAGGCCCACTTTAGAAACTGGCAGATATTGCAGAGGCCTTTTGACCCTTTCATGCATTCTTGAGTAGTGTCTCAGATTTTCTTCTTCTGTTCTCTTCTAAAGCCTCCCTTTCCTTTGTATTTTCAGCTCTTCTGCACATTGTTCCTTTCCTGTCCAATCTTTCCCCTTCCTTTCCTCTTCTTCTTTCCCCCTTTCCTCTCCTCCATCAAGATTCAATGTCAGTATTTACCTTGATCTGCCTTGTCATAGACTAAAGGCCCAGTCATACAAGCTTTTAAAATGGCAGCATTTTGCATCGAAATCAGTTCTTTTCAATGGAATCACAGCATTGAGTAATTTCTCTCACAGAAGAAGTAAATTCGTACATAAGTTCAACTCTGACACTGAAAATTTATGCCTTCTTGACAGTGCTAACCTTTGCGGGAATGGAGAGCCATTGAGTCCAAACTGGAGGAAGCTATCATAGCTTATTAGCTGTGTTGCTACACCCACTTTTATTTAAGATTTAGTAAGAGTAAGAGTATAAACTTCTCCACAAATAAGGATTTGTTATAGACAGTTATGAGACAGGATACAGATGCCTTTTCAATTTACTGTGTAAACTTATTTTCCTATTAGAGACTAAGCTAACAAGCTTTAACTGCAGTTAATGCCATTAAACTGACTGTTGGCTAGTTAACTAACTAACTGTAAGCTAGCCTGCTCTACTTACTAAGCTTTTTTCCCCCTCTGAACTTATTGAATTTCAATTTCTAATATCCTAAGAAGTATAGAGAAAGTAGAAAGAAGCCCAGAGAGCTATTGAGTCTGAAAAACACTAGCATGCTTTTGACTTGCTGTTTTTTTGGACATCCATTATGTTTCAGTCTATTTTCTGTTGTTGCTACTTTCATTCACATTTTTTGAGAGATCAACAGAGAACAAATATCTCATCAGTTCACTGTGGTGCTTGACACGGACGTCAGGCCCTCCACACACGCACACACGCACACACACACACACAAAGCCAAATGGTCAGTGTTTTATGGTGACAAGCCTCATTTGTCCTCAGTTGAAAAATGTTTCTGTTTACTTGTCTGTCCAGTGTGAATAACATCCACTAATCTTTCTCAGTCACGTTAGGTCTTCCTGTGTTTGAAGTCTTTTAACCAAATCCAAAGATTAGTTTATTTTACAATGCAATGTTGAGTCATTCTGATTTAAACATAAATTTGAAATGTTATACAATACTTTTTCTTGTCAATATTTGGACACTAAAGCAGTTTAAGGACTTATAACAGTGTTTTAGTGTTAATGTGCATGAGCAATGGCTGTTTCAGTCACTTTGTTCACAAAACTATAGCACATTATCTTGGATTTTAAAGCGTCATGCAATAATATTTTTTCCTTTTACTTTGCAAGAAATAAATTCAGCCCACAAATAAATTCCGTCCATAAAAATGGGGGTTTTGTGGTGTGCATTACAGCAGTGATGTCATTACATACTTCATGCTTTCACATATTAGCCCAAAGTTGTTTCACTCCTCACACCCACACAAACTCACACACCTCTAGAGGATTGTGAAGAAATAAGCAACATTTTTCACATAATTGGAGATTTCAACTTAACAGGGAAAGTATGACTTTTGAAGGAGCATATGTTGATTTGTAAAGATGGGGTCATTTCAGTTTATGCCAAAACAGTTTTCTAATGTCTTTGTTTTGGAAATATAATCATTATTGTGAGAGGAAGTTAAAAAGACTAGTTACATTGTACATTTTTTTCAGCTTACTAGCTACTGATGAATGAAGCCATGCTACATATGGCTCCTTCCTTGTATGACACCCATTACCGTAAAATCTTGTCAAAAAGTTTGGGTCAGCTGATTTATACAAACTGGCCTCAACTAAAGAGGCTCCACTCCAGTTTAATGATGTCTCCACTTTATGATTAAACAGGAAGAGTGATTTAATTAGCCGTGATTGAAAACCACCGTCCCAGATGAGAATGAGTTAAAATTAGACACAACTGTCTTAAAACTGCTGTGTTCTAATGTTCTTAAAATAATCTGCAGTCTGTGGAGAAAAGAAAATGCTGACTTTGCTTAAAAGTAACTCAGCCACTGGAATTGTGAAATGGCACCCCTACCAATATAAGCACACAGGCAACCCATGCTGTAAACAAATACAAATATCTTCAAGATGGACTTCGTTCTTGAAATTTCATGTTTGTGTCGACATAGAATAGAAGTGCTGCACTTCCCGAATTCGTGCTGCAGTGACCTCGCGGCTGGGGGGGCCGTGGGAATGCGGAATTTAGGAGATGCCTGAGTTTAGTCGCACAGAGGGTTGTGGTGGTCATAGTTAATCTCGACTGTTTTCATTCTTTTTCTCTCTGCCTCATACTCTCACACAGGGTATGGGTAGGTCTTGAAAAGTCCTAAAAAGCATGGAATTCAGTTCCTTTCACCTCCAAGAAAGGCCTTGTCAGGAGACGTTACGCATTTACAAACTAAAAGTGGGTTTGCGTGCGCAGGAGACAATCAATTCTTGTTTTGGAGTTTCAGTCAGCTCCATTAGACCTGTGATTAACACTGTCACTACAGTGAGCTATAGTTGTTACAAAGCTCATCATGCCATAATGGGCAAGTGTCGGTTATAGCAAAAACTTGAATGAACTTGAATGTTTTAATTGGTTATCCATCCACCCATATTTTGCCACTAATGTGGGTCCAGGTCGCATTGATTTAATTAATTATATCCTTAGGAATTATTTTTATATACTGCTTGGAAGTTTTGGAAACGTTGAAGAAATAATTCTAGGCCATATTGTCTTCATTCTGCGTTGTACTAAAATATCTTAACCCTGACTAGAAGCTCTTGTAAGTGTTTTTAGTTTCCTCTCTTCTCCTCTCCTCTCAGCCATTGTTACTCCCCTGCAGACTATTAATATCTACCCAGCACAGACCCATGAAGCTGTCACATGTGAAATAGTTCAATTCTCTCTATGGCCACAGCTATAAAACAAGCGGTAGCCAGTCTGGTTGGGCAAGATAAACACATCTGGTGACTTTCCAGACCATTGGCCATGGATCATAGAGAATTTGTTAATCAGGGAAAAAGAGTCAGAAAGCCTATAGTGGGAAAGAGGAATTGGTTTTTATTTAGCAGGAACATAGTAGGAAACCAACACAGCGATGCATTTTGTTCTTTCACTGTTTTTCTTTTTGTAGCTTGTATTTTGCAGCTTTATAATATAGCTTTGCATCAAGCTTCCTTAGTGATTAGCCAATCCAAACATGTTCAAGAGGAATTATGTTTTAAAATAGAAGGAAACATTAACAGCCTTGCTTTTTATTCTGTCACATATTTTTTTATTTTTGTAACTTAGACAGCAAATTTAGCTCTGTGGTAGAGCACATTAAAGCTTTCTTTGTGATGAAATTTTACATTAGCTGATCCACAAATGTTGATTAAACCCCCCATTATTCCCCACTCTCCACACACATGCACACAACCGTGAGCCCTTTTCCTTTATGTCCCACAGACATGCTATCTGGTAATGCACATTCTCCTCTCATGTGGAAAACAGAATACATGAATGTAGGTCAGCACCACAGACTGTAGTCCACACGCCTCCTTGCTGGAACAGACTAAAAGTGCTATTAAAGCTTTCCCAGACTTATGCCAGGAATTCCATATAAAATCCAGGGCGGCATGAACTCACAGATTAATGGATAAAACCTGTACACTGCAGCGGATACATTAAAGACAGAACAACTGTCCAAACTAGTCCTGCCAGCTATCTTATCTACATGATATCTACTTCTTCTTGGTTTCAAGCTCAGTCAGTATGAGATTGAGAAAGATTCATTAATCTGATGGGAAATGCAGCTCGCCAACATGCCATTAGGCTGCCATGTGTTTCACATGGGAAGTGACATCATGGCAGTCTGGGTGAATGTTGTTGTAACTTGTCCTCATCACGCTGAAACTACATGTTTGGTATGCAATGAAACAAGAAGTAATTGTGTGGTGTGTTCCCTGCTCTACCTATAAGGCTACAGCTTTCCAATATTTAATTTCTGGGGGGAAACTTATGATGTTGTTCTTTACTGGATTTAGCTTTTTTTTTTTTTCATATATCACCTAACCTACAGTAAATGAGACTCACCCAGTAAAAATCTGAGACAGTTTTTTAGACTATATTTACCTTTTATGGCATCTTTGGTTTTAGGGTTTTTATTTTTATCACAAGCACATTTTATAGCTTTTCAATGACGCTATACATCAGCTTATCATTGCTAACATCTTACTAGAACGTACTCTATCAATATTGTCTGAAAATAGTGACTATTTAGTTGATAATGACATTAAAAGGTCAGTCCAACCAAATACAAACATATTTTTTCTCTTACCTCGAGTTGTATCTAGCCATCAGATTGTTGACAGGATGTTCCATGAGAGCAACTTGCACATAATGTTTGCTTTTAAATTTAGATTTTCAGTGCTTTCAAACAACTGGAGTGGAGGCTGAAATCTTATAGTAAAAGAAGAAAATCAAAAAATGTCTGAAATATAACTAAACCTCTACTAAGTGACAATAAGATGTTTTTTTAAATATCTTATCTTAACCCAGGTGCCTTTGCCAAGGTGAAGGAGAGCCAGCGGATGAGTGATGAGGGGAAGATGGATCAGGACGAGGCCGACGGCATTAGGAAACGCTGCCGGACAGTTGGGTTTGCCCTGCAGGCAGAGATGAGCCACTTCCATCGGCAGCGAGAGGTGGACTTCAAAGACATGATGCAGGCCTACCTCAAGGAGCAGATAGCCTTTTACCAACGTGTTGTCCAGCAACTGGAGCGCACCCTGCGCATGTACGACTGTCTGTAAAGACACCGAACTGCCGCCCAGTTCAAGATGCCAAAAAACACAAGAGAAGGAATGGAAGACTCTTTTATCAAGGCATTTTGTGTTGGTCATGTTTGGTTCAGTTTTAAAAAAGACTTGCAGATAAATTAAGCAATAGTTACTGGAAAGACGTACAAAGCCAGTCAGTCTTTCACTTTGATGGATTCAAAGTCACAGTTTTTGTTTTTTTAAAGACCTACTGTACCTTTTATTTCTGAAATACACAACGCATAGGCAATGTCACAGCATATTGTTTATTTTACATAATTTAAGGACTTGTAACATTAAAATAAGAATATAGGTTTAAAAAGAATCTATAGTTGATTGTTATATAGTGTAACACATGCCATGAAACGGGTTCTGTTTTGAAATTGTCCCCTTCTCCAACACCATGACATTCATTCACGTCAGATATCTCTTATTACAGGTCACAAATGTCATTTTCTTACTTTATTTCTTGCACCAAGTGCCTTTAAGGATCTGAGGCATTCTGGTGGACGGAAATATTTTTAAATGGACCATTTGTCTGTAGCATGCCTTGCCTTTTATAGGGGAACTATATTGGAATGAGTTGTATTTAGAGACAAGTTTGCACATGTTTTTATAAACTAGTTGGTCATGGTGTGTAGGGGTGTGTTTATGTGTGGGTGAGAGTGAAATGAGTCAACTGCTGTGCTGATCAATTTCCTTTTCCACGGTGGAAGACAAAAAAATGATATCTTTGTATGTAGCAGTATGTAGTTTATCAAGTCAACTAGTGTACTATGAACAGTAGTCAGATAGTTGTATAAGTGGGTTAACTGGATGTGTGAGGCAGAGCATCAACTTAGCATTTTAACATTTGTATTAAATCATTAAGTTGACACAAGTCCAAATTCTTCCTAAATCCTTTTATGTAGTCTGGGTCAAAAAACTGTATGATTTGATGTTCATATAAAGTATTTTAAAACAACAACTAATGCACAAATAACACCACATTTACACCATCATTCTGAGTATCTCTAGAGAATATATAATCTACCCATAATAACTTAATGAAATAATAATAGAGCCAAGTTCAATGAGAAGATCAATGCCACGTCAAGCTAGAGCCATCAGATGGTTAGCAGAGCATAAAGACTTGAAACAGGGAGAAACAGCTAGCCTGGCTCTGTGCAAAGGTAAAACAAAATCCACCTACCAGCTTGTCTGATACTCACTAATTAAAAATGTTATATTTTATGTGTTTAAATTGTACCAAACCAAAGTGTAAATGTCATTTTGTAGGTTATGATACATAAGCACATAACCCCCTCGAAAAACCAATACAAAAACCGGTTTTTGTATCGATTAAACAAAAAAAAATATTATGTGTTAATTAGTGAGCTTTAAAAGTGATGGAAGGCAGATTTTATTACCTTTGGACAGAGCCAAACTGTTTCCCTCTGTTTTCACTCGTTATGCTAAGCTAAGCTAACCAGCTGCTGGCTATAGCATCCTGCAGACATGAGAGTGGTATACATCTTCTCATCCAACTTTCGGCAAGACAGCGAATACTCATACTCACTTCCTAAAATGTTGAACTATTCCTTTAATAATATCACATATAGCTTATTGCTCTTATTCCACCTGTGGTCACAGTGAAGTATCACTTTTTACATTTTGTTTTTCACATTTAATGTATACAGTTTTACAACACTGAATGAGATTTTAGGTGACTGAGGATTGAGTCCCCATCTTCACTGATTGTGTTCAATGTTATATTTCTAAATAAGAGTTCTTCCAGTAACATTACTCATCTTGTTTAACTAGAGAAAAATTTCATAGCAACTTGCGTTTTAACAAGACTATCTTTAGCATTGTGTTAACCTCAGAGGTTTATGTGGAGTTGCAATTATAAGCATTACCTCAAAAAGCGTAGGGAATGTTTTTGTGAGCTTCACACGCTCCTCCTCCTGTTCATTTGTCAGTTGTGAGGCACTGATTCTTCATGTTGATGGCAGAGGCTTTGATCTCTCAGTGTTGTGTCTGGGTATGGCTGGAAAGTGAAAGGAAAAATGATTTTGACATCTGTGTATGTGTTTGTGAGTTTCAGAATTTGAAGTTAGAACATTATTATGGTTCTCCCAAAACAAAGAAGTGCTGATTCAGAGTGCAGGTTTCACACAATGTCTGTGTGTGTGTGTGTGTGTGTGTGTGTGTGTGTGTGTGTGTCTGTGTGTTTGTGCGTGACTCAAATATGAGTGTTGTATAAGTTACTGGTACTGTTAAGTCCACATCTGTAGCCTTTAACTCTTTGCTGTCTAAATGTGGTGTTGTTAATATTTGTTTATTTTTGAACAAACTTTGCTTGTTAGAATTCAGCATTTGTGTTTCTGTCAGCATTTGCACTCATCATAGTTTCTCCAAGACCAAAGAAGTCAGACATTTTCTACTGGGCTTCCTCTTTTTTTATTACTCTGTTTGGTTATAGTGAAATTGAATGTGCTCTCTGGTTTTGTAATTGAGTCTGTTCTACTCTGAGGAAAATGTGAAGAGAGCATTTGGAAAAATATTTCAGAAACATTCCACAAAGAAAAGACACCAAAGGCATAGACAGATTTTGAGCTAAAGAAAGTGAAGCAAGGTGCAAAAGAGAGAGTGAAATAACATTGAAGTGCTTGCAGCCCTAATCAGGATTCACAATGACACTTTCCTCTCATGTTCAAAGCTGCATGATGAAGTTAAATGCCAGACATTTCACACAGTGACAAACAGTGACTGTTTAAAATGGATGTGTGATGTGGTCAGTTGCAAGAGCTGTAGTTTCATCTGTGAAAGAAGAGATGGTGATTTTCAGTAAGTAATTTGTCACTTGATTTAAGGGAAGGGGACATAAAAATCTTAATAAAAGTAATGATGGTGATCACTTACTGTCTTTTTCTTCTTTGTGGATTTGTATAACTTGACTTTTAATCAGGGCTGTTTGATACTATAGCAGTGTTGTGAATTTGTTTCCATGCACACATTATTAGACTATGCAAGTATTCTGTTTTATAGTTGGTACATATGAGCATCCTATTTTATTTACAAAACACATAGAACCACTACCTTAGGTATTAAAAAACTTATAATTTTCAGAAGAAACTGTCAGGGTTAGGGTGAGCGCAAAGCAGGAGAGAGCCCAAATGCAAGACATTGAGAGCAGAGTTACAGTTCCGGGGTTTTAATCCATAACACGGAAAAGGCCAGAGAGGGACTGAACAGAAACACCAAACAATTATATACCAGAGACTAACGAGCAGGCGGGATCAACACAGGTGAGAAGGATCAGGACTAACGAGACAGACAGGCAGAGAGCCAGCAGGGGAAAACAGAGACAGGCATGCAGAGGGATTACTGGGGGGAACAGACATAACACAGGTTACAGAACACTAAACGCAGGCCATATCAAAATAAGATGAGATCAGAAAATTATAAATAACACAAACACAACTAGGAGTACATACAAAGATAATAACTAAGGCACAGAACTAAAATGCAGGGCTAAACCTAGGATACAAGACCGACAGGTACAAAGTGAGCTAAACAGAACCTGCAACTGAACAGTGGAATAAACAAGGCTAAACAGAGAACACAAGACCAGGAGCAAAACCCAAAACAGAAAACATGAACCAACTGTTACACCGAATGGGGTAGGGAACAGAGACAGGACCAACCAGGAAACAGGACAACACTAAACATGGAACAGAACAGAAATAAGGAAAATACCAAAACACCACTAAACACTAGCTGACAGATCATAACCAGATAAATAATAACAGCAGGTAGAGGAAGCACAATAAGGTAGCAAGCGAATCATAAACTAAGTCTAAACTAACAGAACAGCAATAGGGAGTCTAAACGCAGGGCGTTAGCAACAAAACCAACAGGGGCCGAACTAATAACACAGAGTGGCTAAGGGAGACAAGATAACAGAACAACACAGACAAACCTAGAAAACCTCAACAACAGACTAAGATAACTGAACAAAACAGATTAACACAATGATAACCAAACGGACAACAAATCAGGCAGAGCTCACAATTAACACTAGCAGACTGGACACAGGACAACAGCCAGGACTGAAACCCAAAACATAACAGACAATATAACAGACACTGAACTGATCAAATAACAAAAAACTCACAGAGAGCTAAATAAAGCCGACAGGCAGAATGTGACAGAAACATTCATGAATAACTGGGACACTGAAACATGCCCCCACATTATCCAATGAGCCTTTGTTTTTTTCAAGTCAAACTACTGATGTTGTTGTTGTAGTCTTACATTTTTTTCTGTCCATACTCTCATCACGATATTTGTGAGCAGGATGTGATGACACACACAAACAGTTTGTCCTGAATACAACCCAAACAAGGAAAACCAGGAGCTGTTATCCAAATTTCTGCGTACATGTAAACACAGTGACGTTATACCACAACAAATGAAACACAGAGAAATATATGCACATCCTGCCAGCAGTCTGAATAGAGCAGAATCTTTAATGTCACATTCAAGGGTTGGGTTGGAGTAGGCAATCTGCTGGGTACATTATCTGTAATTTTTGACCAGAAAGCACACGTTGCTGTGTTTTTAGCCATGGTAATGCTGTGGATGGCATTAGTGTGTCAGTCCAGATGAAAATATCTCAAGAACTGATAGATTCCAATAGAATTTTGTACAGAAATTAGTTTTGGTTTTAAAGTGAAATATCTAGACAATTACTGGATACAGATATTTAAGGTCCTTAGAGGATGCCTTCTACAAACTATGTGAACCCTTTTTATCTAACACCATTAGGTAAAACATTTAATTTGTCCAGTACTTTGGTTAATGACCAAATACCTGCAAAACTACTGATATTCCCTTTACTTTGTGTTTAATGCTAATTAGCATTTAGCTGAAACTACCACTCCACTGTGCCTATGGACACGTGTACATGTGTAATGTAAATGTATGGTGGATTGTATGATGTATGTGAGTATAAAGTCCATATGTGTTGTTGTTTACTGCAGCCTCATGCGGCACTGATGCCCAAGACAAATTTCCCTCAGGGGACAATAAAGTTGATCTTAATCTTACACCTCTTGGTCCTGTTAGGGCCCGAGCATGAACTGTGCGAGGTCCCTATTGAAACTGAAGGAATTATTATTTTTTTTCTTCCTTTCTCTTTTCTGCAAAGTAAGCTCGTTTTTAAGGTCCTAAACATGCTCGAAAACAAAAACTCACCAGACTTTGCACACAGTCTGAAGTGGTGAAAAATTACATATTTTATGGGTCCTGTACATGGGCGTGGCAAAATGGCTCACTAACGCCACCTACAAAATTGGCCTACAAAACTAAAAAATAGCCCCCGCTCCACGTTCAACAACATTCACGAAATGTTTTAGGGACATGAATCATAAATATGACACAAAAAAGCCTCACAGACCCATACCCCAAACTCAACAGGAAGTCATTTTGAATTGAATGTGCAATTTTAACCCATTTTTCACCATTTACAGGGTGGGTACTCTAACAAACTCCTCCTAGAGAATTAATTGGATCGACTTCAAATTTGCTGTGCAGTCTAAACCCAATAATGATTAAAGTTGTACAAACGGTGAGGTTTCGTCCACAAGCTTGACCTTGGTGTGGTGAAAATCTACAATTCGCCACAAAACAGGAAGTTTTTATAACATCAGTGTTAATGCTCACATCTGTACCAAATTTGACATGTAACAGTCATGCCCTGAACACATCCATATGCCAATATTCACTTAAAGTCATAGTGCCATCTGCTGGCAACAGGAAATGTCACGTTTTATGCTATGATGGACCACTCCTAGCATGTTGGCCATTTACTCTTCAAAACTATCCCAGAAAATCCATAACACATTGATGATGCCATGTTGTAAAACTTCTTTTTACTTCTTTTCTTTTTTCGGTTATTGGCGTGGTGGCGGCGGCGAAGTTCCACGCTTCGCCATGACACAGGAAGTTGTTGTAACTTGACTGTACATGCTCAGATCTGTCCAAAATTTTACATGTTTATTAAGAGTCCCAACCTGACCAAATCTACAGGCCAACATTCACCCATAGTCATACTGGCAACAGGAAGTGACGTTCAACGAAGCAGCCCCCGCAGCATGTTTCACCCACATATACAAATTTCTGTGACACATGTATCATGTCAAGACGTACCAAAAAACCTCTTGGAGTGATGCCCTAAACCCAACAGGAAGACAGCCATTTTGAATTTTATGGTAATTTTTGGATGATTCACTCACTCCATGCTTTAATGAACTCCTAGAGAATTAGTCCGACTAACTTCAGATTTTCGCTGTCTAGTCTAATCCCACTGACGATTAAAAGTTGTACAAATGGTGAGTTTTTGTGAAACGGCATGCCCGTGGAGTGGCGTCCAAAATTGATGATTTGCCATGAAAGAGGAAGTTGTTCTTCAACTTCAGTGTACATGCTCACATCTGCACAAAACTTTGTGCTTGATAACAGTCACGCCCCGAACACATCTACATGCCAATATAGTCAGTTATAGTCGTAGTGCCAAGTGCTATGTAGCGCCACAATGGGGACACATGAAGTGATGATTAACACCTTTGTGCAGTGTCCGAAGTGGATGGCAAATTCACAGCCACACTGGCAGAGCTCCAGAATCTGCAATGCAGCTGCGCCACACCTCGATGTGCTACACATGCGAGGACACGCCCACCGCTTCTTGCAGCTTTAATTTTATATTTGTTCTTATTTCAGTATAGTTATATAAACTGAACATTTCTTAAGCTGTGTGGATCTGGTGGAATACCCTTAGAGCTTATTTTGAAGTTTACAGCATTCTTATATTAACTTTTAGTCTAAGAACATTTTATTAAAAGTTTCCTGATATGAGTGGGGCTCTCCTGCTGGGTTAATTCTTGGAGACAGCCGACAGATGCCAAACCAGTACACTATGTTAAAGTGAAACACAGGCATTTCTTTTAAATGTGTTACAGATGTTTCAGAAGCAAACATTTCATTTTGATGACTCAAATCAACAGCTCTGTTGTTAAAGTGAAAAGGTTCAGGCATATTGAGCATCCTCTTCTGTTTTCACCCAGGTGTCTTAACAATACAATTTTGTACCTTTTCAGTAACAGTTTGTGTTGACATAGAGTGATGCCAAACGATTCAATTCAGTTCAATTTTTTTAATTTATTTTTATAGCACCATGTCAGTCTCATTGCACTTTAGGTCTAGACCATACTTGCTCCACTTTTTGTCAAGAACAAAGTATCAGTGTATGTTACAGAAGCCCTTGATTACTTGCAAACTTTTTTTTACTGCAAAAGAAAATCTAGATGTTTCAATTTGAACTCAATGCCTGTTTCTGATGGTAATGTTTTAGGCTGTTTTGGTATGCAACTGGAGCGCCGGGGTGATGTCACCTTCCTGCTATGTGCCAGGAGGAGACATCATCAAGTTTACTTAGAAACCCAAGGCTGACAGAGGAATGAAAACCGAAATTTTAAGCATAAATCTCCTCACCAATTAGAGGAGTGGAAGCAAATTTAGGAGGTATTTTCAGTCTAATTAATTTTGTCTGCGACACACTTCTATGATGTGCACCACAGAGTATTAGTGAAGCAGAAAGGCCTCAATGGCAGTAAAATGACACCTTGGAAAAACTTCCTAAACCTTGAGGTATTGCCAAAGTAATGCTAACAGTGCAATTCTCCGCAGCAACCCATTTGTGTGAGTGAGGAAGTGGGGGTGATGAAAACTGGTTAACTTTGCCTTCTTTTAGGCTTTTTCCATCAGACACAGCTGAAGCCTGGTTGAGCTAACTACCTCTTTTCCAGAAGAAGGGAACAGTTATTGAAACGGCTCCAGCATGGTGCAAAAATGGAAGTTGTATCATAAAAAACTCAAAATATCTGGAAGCAGATTATTATTTCAGTTATCAAACTGTTGCCTGTACCTGTTGCTACTTGTCTGGTCACACTTGGGTGTCATTTTGCAAGCCACATTAACATTACTTAACAAATTCTTAACTTCTTTTCATGCCCTAAACTTCCAAAGTAACTCACTTGGCTTGTCTTAAGGGGAAAGTGTGGATTTCTTTCAGGTCTGCAGTGCTGCTGTAAGGGCACATGGTAAAAGCGTTATGGCCCAAAGTGCCTGCAGATGTCTATAAAAGAAAAAAAGAAAATAGAAGATGCTGAGTGAAGGAAAGGAGCAGCTTCATGTCTGCATAGTCAGGGAAGGAAAACTGCACCTCCAGCCCATCGACAGGACACAACGTACCCAGAGTCCTCATTTGTTTCCCTTGCACAGCAGTAAATGTGTTTAGATCCCAGCAGCATTACAGCTGTCTGGATCAACGGTTTGACTGCAGACATGAATCACACATGACTTATTCAAACATGTCAAAATTCCAAGTTTCACAGTCATTTAAGTAAGCGTCCCTGAAGTATGTGGTCTGTACATATAGCAATAAAAGGGATACTTGAATTTGTCATTGCTATCACTGTTGTGGATGGCTAGACAGGATTGTTGTCCCAGTCTTTGACAGACTGGAGTGACATGGACTTGACCTCCACAGTGTAAAGGATTACAGCGTCCTCCTCCCCAAGCATCTGAAGGAAACAAAGGCAACAGATGGTCAAATCAACACACATGGTGGGTTTGGTAATCCCTCCTCCTCCTGCCGCTTGCTGCAACGTCACAAAAGGGCCAAAAGCCAACATCCACATTAGTGGCTCCACTGAGTTAGTTTGGTAGAGGAATCCTGGCACTGCAAGTTTCTGGAGGTGATTATCATCCCTTCACTGAATTACTGATATGAGCAATCATGGTAAAGTCTTTGCAGAGAGGTCATGATAAATGTTTTTCTCACTCAGTTTTAGGCAGATACCTCCTTATTGCAGTGGTTCCCAACTTATTTAGTGATTGACCCGTAAGATGAAGCAATATCTACTGTCCCTTAACTGTGGCCTTTTATTGTGGAGATGAGTTATTTTATCAAAAAAGAGATAAAAAGTCATATAAATGCAACAGAAAAGCTTCCTTTTCTCCCTTTTCCTTTAATCATACTGTGACTCATCAAAAATATATAAGGCTACTGTGGATTTCAGCGTGTTTGAAATAAGAAACTCCTGTAAAATGCTAAACAGTCACTTTGTGAAGCAGATTTTAAACGAACATTTATTTATAAACTGTTGTAAACTGACACATGTGTGCGGGGGGGAACCGAGTCTCTCAGCAAACAATGAGTCATGTTTTGTCTTAACTTGAACATTCATTCTTCAAACCTGAATCAAAGCCCTTAGAAAATAAGCAATACACGGTACACAGATATAGTCAGGAGAACTTGTGTAGCCTAAATTCAGTCAGTGTTTGACATGTCAGTTAATAGTTTAATTTATAGATGACCGCAACAAGTATACAGAAGCAGAAGGGATTTTGAGCTGATGGAATCACGGCCTCTGTAGAGCTGAGTGTGTGTTTTTAAAACATTTGGAAATATTTTTTAAATGCTTTTTTTTCACAAGAATTAAGAAACCCAGTTCCAGTTAGATAAATGGAAAGAATTAATGGAAACAGTTAAAAACATGGAACAAGACTTTGCCAGGCTATACTTCAGCACAGCTGTGCTTTGAGCTAAAGGCTAACGTCAGCAACATAGAAACAATGACAATACTGACATCCAGATTTTAGCAGGAATAATGTTCACAATCTTAGTTAGCACACTAACATTTGCTAAGTAACACTAAACACAAAAGTGAGGCTGTAAAATCTTGACCCGATGATGGCGTTAGATGAAAAGTTAGAGGATCACCAAAATTATTACAATTCGGGGGACATAAATGTTTGTACTGAGCTTTATGTCAACCCATAGTTGTGGAGACATTTCACTCAAAACCATAAATGTCAACCTCATGGTGACGCAAGAGGAAATCAAAGTCATGGCATGCGTGGCAAGCATTGATTAAAATGACACCTGTTCTTACAAACTGCTTGCTAGCTAAAAGGGAAAGCATTGGCTATCTATTAATGGAGCTTGAGAAAACTTTATAAATATTGATTTATTACCATTGTAACAAACTGATATACTTCTTAGTGGAGTAATGTGCATGACCACAGTTTAATTATATCGCTGTCTTTTTCCAAGGAGGGTTAAATTGAGGGCAACTGGACTTGATTGAAGAGGCTTCTTCACTTCTGAACTGATTTAACCCTCCTTAGTTAACAGTGACCTGGAGGATTGAGAATCTTCACAGACATCACTCTTTGTATCTAGTTTTGTGTCTGTCGGTCTCTCTGTCTCTCTGCCTGACCTTTATCTCTCTGTCTTATAGCCCTCTGCTCCACATTGATAAGGGGGAGGGGTGACCCAGACTTCAGACTAACTGGTTCCAGATGTATCTTTTTGTACTTACCCATCATACAGTGTATATCAGGTGGCTGAGGGGCTTTCTTCAACTCAGTAGGAATTCCATATTCAAGTCGTAGTTATGCCACCTACAACATATGTCACATGTTGCCTGTCCAGCAGTTCAAGTGAAAACATATTTGGATAATAAATGGCTTGGTAAAGGCATTGGAATTGGGATGTTTTACCTTTGCAGTGTTTGTGCCATTTAGCTGCACTGAACTGGCTTTGTATAATAAAAACTCACATAAACAACCACTCAGTATCTATCTGATCTGTGTAGATCAAAGGTGCTAACACTCTGAGGGTAAAGGTCACATATCCATTGGCTCCACTCTTACAATGCATGTTTGATCTGATGGTCCTGAAGGGCACTTTGAATAAAAGTATCTAACTTAGGTTCCTATTACCAGTACAGATGTGAAAAACACCCTACCAATTTCAAAGCCAGGCTAGTCTCAAACACTTTGCCTGGCTACAAGAGAGGACATTCCAGTGGGTTGGGCCCAAAATGCTTTCACATTCTTCCGGAAAGTCCCAACAAAATGTTTTTCTGGTAGAGTTTTTTTCAACTATGTCCTCCGACAAGTTAATCAGGCCACAAAAGCCTCAACATAGCTGTCACTGCTGGATGACATCAGTGGTGTCCATAGGTGACAGGATGTTTGTAAATGTCACATCAGGTGACAAACTCCTCCGACAGGTTTTTAGCTATAGACGGTAGTAAATACCCGTTACCGCTTGTGCCACAGTGCCAATTCATTAGAGTGCATTTTGAGTGCTGAGAACATACTTTATACACACAGTAATCTCTGTCCTTTTGATTTGCTCTTACACAATTTGTACCTGGGAGGAAAACATGTGATACATTATTCCTGGTACTTATACAGATGTCTGTGAATGTATACGTGTGTGTTTGCCAGTGTGTTTTGCTTTAAAATGATGAAATCTTTCCGTGCCACAGGCCCTGTGTTGTGTGTGAATAGTTTCTCTGCTGAAAATTTTGTTTTTCTGCAGACTGCAGAAGAGATTGTGAAATCCAAAGATCTTTTGATAGCAAGTGAGTAAGACACGAGGTAGCTGTGGAAATGGCAGGGACTGCTGGGAAAATAAAGAGACAGTGAAGACAAATCCAAGGCCTGTAAACAATTCTGCCAGGACACAAAATGCTGTTGTTACATCCGGACCACTGTCTTTAATTGAGTAAGACAAAAGTACAGTCTCAGCACTGCTGAGTCATCACAGAGAAACTGCAGTGGTGGTAGTTCTAATCTGAACACTGCTGTATCTTAAAACCTTCACCTTTGTTATATAACTACATTCCTATTACATTGGACATTTGTATGTCCAATCTGAATGAATTTTCCATAGTGTGTCATTTGACAACCTATCCCTTTTCTGACTAAAAGTCATAGTTTTATTCACAAATGTGCATGTGGAAAGAGATAGATACGATTCACACTTCCATAGCTTGTAACCTTTTACAAGAATATTTGTTTCTCAGAAAATCCAAATGACTGTACTGAGTGAAAGAAACTATATCACAGTTGACTTAGAACTGAAAGACAACAGTAAGACTATTGAATTAGCACATTTTTTGTCACTTTGGTCTTGTTGCTGACTCGGTCTTGAGCCCAATTTGGACTTATCTTGAAACTGCACAGACTTAGATTAGTCTTGAACTTGATTTAAGTGGTCTCAACTACAGCCATGTACCATAATTTTAGAGATTTCAGGTATTTTCTGTTGTTTTCTACTGACCCACATTCATCCAGAGAGGGCTACATTTGATAAAAGTGTATAGAACATCGAAGTAAAGCAATGATGGTTCACGTAGTGAAGGGTTTCAGCAAATTAAGAAACTAAGAAGTGGTTCTAACAGTTTTCTTACAGCTAGAAACAGAAAAGACTAACTTGCAAAGTGGAAATTTCAGATCACATTTTGCAACCTGAAGGCTTTTGAACAGCTGCCAGAGATTGCTCATCTAATGAGCTGTTGAAGTGATGAAGTGTTGCAGGATCCAGTACTACTGCCAACCTGAGTTTAAAGTGATACTCCATCCAAAGTTCATGTTTCAAATCACATCACATTCAGAACCACATCTTGTAGGCTTGAAAGATGGCGGTAAAATGTCATGAAATACTATAGTGCCCTGATGATACACCTGTGACCCTGGTTGATCAAATGAAAGAAATTATGGGGGGAAAAAACAGTGTAAATGTGTTGTGAAGAACAAAAACAAGTCTTATGATATCCTGCTTCTTAAAAATATCTTTTAACTTGTAGTGTTGTAGTAATACGTGTCTAATAAATATGCTTTGGTGCAGTTTACCAAATAAAGTCAAGATGTAAAAGTCAACAATATAACAAAGATTGTTTCAAGATTGCTAAGAATATTTCACTGACAACTGAGATGCAAAAAGCTCAATAAAAGCACTTAAACATTAAATGTGGAAGAAATTAAAGCATCCTGTTTGCAATTGACCCCAATAAAAGGCATAGTGCCCAAAGTCATTAACTGCTCATTAACTCATTTACAGTTATTTTATAACAACCTATTATGCATGAGTGCACTGGTTAACCAGCAATGCTATCTTTGGATTGCTTTGAAATGATCCAACAGGAGGTTTAGCACTCTTGAAATGAATATCCCACAAGTCACCACAGAGGATTCTGACTGAGATGGATGTAATTTCATGTAGGCTGAACAACACTTGATTGACAGTCTTCACTTAAAAATAAACGTAAACCCTTCCTTCACTGAATTGGATCATCTCACCTATTGCAGGGCTGTCATTTGGCACTGATTCCAAATTTCAAGCTGTAAAAACAATAATATAATAAACCTGAGGCAATATTTAGGCCATAAAGTTGTAGACCCATGCTCATTTTAAATGTTTAAAGCCTAGCTTTAAAAGTTGTTACTGATGTTTGCAGTTTCAAAGAGAAAACAAGTCATGTTATTATTTAACCAGTCTCCATGGTTTGCTAATGTGGTGTGTATCAGGCTGGGCTCAAATGATTCTCAGAGGATATTTACAGAAGCTATGAACAGGTATGTTATATCATCACATTATCTGTTAGTGTGAAAGGAATAGTTCAATATGCTCCTTGTGCTACACATAAAATATGTACCTGTCAACTCCTTTCCTCATGGGTCTGCAGCCAGACTGTAGAAGTTCCCTCTGGAGACAACAGCCATTTCCTCAGAGCACAGTCTGCATTCCTGAGACTCTGTCCAATCCCTGTAAACAACATTCCTGCTTTAGGAAACAAAAGCCACAAAAAACTATTATCCCACTGTCCGATCCAAAAGCCCCTTCTCTGTCATCTCTTTTTCTCTCTTAGACTAATGAGTGACATTTGTTCTCTCTCCTGGTGTTTCCAACATTTTATTGGAAACTGTCAGGTGAGTTTCATTAAAATGACTGTGCTTGACTGTTTAGACAACCTTTAACACATATCCCCTTAGTTTCTGACAAAGCAAGACTCTAAACCCTCAACCCCTTCAGTGTCACATAGCCTTGTAAAAACAATACAATCATATTATCTCAGCAGAAGTAACTTAAATTCCTGTATTTGTTAACCTTTCTTAGGTAGTTAGGTATTGGTTGTGACATTTTACCCATTACCTCTGAGCTTTGGGAAAATAATTGGAAGTCCCTGTAGCTATTGACGAGCGATTAGCCACAACTGTTTATGGTACAGTGGCAGTTGAGTTAAAAGGCACAGTATATCTTGGTGTTTTAGTTTTTGAACCATCTTCTTGTGTTTGGTACTACTACACAAGCTAAATGGAAAGTGAGCCACAACCTCATGCAAGCTGTGTTGAGACTGAATGAAAAGTGAATTTTAGACGCAGCATGACTACATATAAAGTCAGGGGAAAGAGTTGAGTGGATGTGAACAGATACAAATTGGCAAAAAGCAGCGCAGAACTGAGGCAAGTTGACAAATTTTCAACTTTAGAGAAACATTTGTGCTAATACTAGGGCTCAATGACTCCACCTACTGAACGTAGAGACATGAATGGGAAGGGAAATACAAAGGGAGTCAGAGTTGTAGCTGTCTCAAACTCATACAGGCAGAATCCACATGCACAGTCCATGCATGTGTTGCCAGTTAGCCACACTTGGCAGACCGGCTATTTGTGGCAAATAAAACTGACTGCACAAACAGTTCAGATTAAAGTAGCATTTAAGAAACTGGCATCAGCAGAAAGTTAAACAGTAAGTGGCTGCGCTTTAATTTATAACATTGGCTGTATCCGAAATCACCCACTACTTACTATATAGGGGGTAAGGAGTAGTGAATGAGTAGTGATTTGGGACACAGCCATTGTGTTCTGTAACTTCAAGTACTATAAGCAGGTAATTTTGCTTTTGAACAGCACACAGGCCAAATCCAAATCCAAAAATCTAAGCAAGTGGCCACAAAAAAAACATCAGGTCAGTGACATTGATCAATAAACCCCTGCAGATATGTTATGGTTGCACAGGCCAATAAAAAAGTCTTACCTTTCCCTTCAATTTAAGAGGAGAGGAGAAATGTATGTATTGAACAGACACAGGAATGACATGATAATTATGACAGCCTCTGTCAGACTGTCACATACCAAACTGCCCCCACCCGCATCTCCCCTGGGACGACCTAATCTGTCTGTGAAATGGACAGAGCAAACGTCAACATTGGAAAACTAACATCAGACTGCAGAAAGTATACGGCCAAGCGTGATTAAAGGGTTTAATTCCAATAACACAGACATCCATGCACAGTGATTCATCACTCTTTGCTTCATATTTCAATGATTTCATACAGTACCACATCACTCTTGCTTAGTTTACGTTTTGAGTTTTACTTTATTTGCCCACAGTGATTTGGAAAGAGTGTGACTTAGTTATAAAATGGTAATGCTTGTAGCAAATTCTGCTAATCACCTCATAGATAAAACATCCATCACTAAACACAAAGTATGAGAATAAGAACAGAAAGACTTTGGCATGAACATTTCATGAGATGCTGCTCCCATTTGCATTATTATTGATGATGAAAGGAAAACAAGCCCTGACTGTTAGCATCTGAGGGCTAATTGTTGATTTTCAGGCAATGCCGTCTTTGATGTCATCTTCTTAAAAGATGGAAAAAGACACTGATTTTGAAAATGCTGTTTGGTAAGGAAAGACAAACAACAAAAACCACAAAACCAAACCATATAAATGACACAGGAAGTTGCCCATCAGCCCAGCAAAGATCTGTAATATCTCTGTCATTTCAGTGAAGCCGCAAGTTTAATAAATTAGCTAATAACCCTTCAAAGGTGAAATTTAAAGTAGGAAAATACAGTTCCCAGATAGCATTATCAAACAGTGCACAACTAAGAGTGTGATATACAATGCGGGAGTGTACGGGTTGACGTGGTAATCTGTTCACATCACGCCCTGTGCAAATGTCAGAGCCCAAACACAGAGCAAGGGGAAAAAGATATAAGACAAAAAAATTCAAACCTTCTCCACTGGTTGTTCGGCTTTGGAGAGATGCCAACATTTTTCCCTTCTAGTCTGCAGCTCATGACTTTTTTCTTCACTCCCTCTGATTGTGGTTTTAAGCATTCCTGGATGGTTGGAGATTTAACTGTGAAAAGATATGACCAGCAATTAGACAGATCCCACTGAATCTCCCATGACAGGAGTGAAAACATCCACCCACTTTGTAAACAAGTCATATTCCTGGTTTTTGTAACTTCCTGAGAGCTTTTACTGTAGAAGTGCCAATAAATATTCTTGCAAATATTGGAAGACCAGACGTTTCCTTGGAAGTACTAATGTGGAAAAAAAGTTGCTGATTACATTCCAGAGATAACAAAAGCTAATGTATTTGTTCTTATGTCACCCACCCATCCTTTTACATATTTCAGTTTAGGCAATTAAAATGTTTTCATCACTTTAACTTTCTTTAACAGCTGTTTTACCGGCAGATGTGACCTTTTTCTTATATAACATCTTTCCCTTGTTATTTCATTCATCTTAATATGGAAAGTAAAAACACTTTGTACTTAGTAAAGATATCAAGACATTCATTCACAGAAAGATAGATATGCAACATGAATGAAAAAAATTGTGTTTTTATGTTAATAAAGGATCAATCATCAAAGTCCTGTGTTTGTTTGACCCATCCATCCACCTCCATATGTGGACTTCCTTGCTCTGCTCTTTATACGGTGTCACCTGACTTCCTTAAGGCTTTCTTCCAGGAGCTTGGTGCAATGCAGATGGGCGTAACAAAACATCGGTATTTGATGACCTGGGGAAACATGTTTTGGTTCATTCTTACTGCTCTCATCAACCTCCTTTCCAGCACAACACCTGTATTCAGTAAAAAAGCTTTGATAAACTCACTGTACGCTATTGTACCTCTTCAGCACCAAGTGGCAGACAAAGCTAGTAACTAGCTGTTGCACATTGTCAAGCATTCAGCAGATGTAAAGCCAGGTATTTCCTTAAGAAGTTGGTGGAGACCAAAACAGAACAAGAAGAAGAGTAATGGCCTTTCTTTTGTTGGGTGGCCAGAAACAAAAAGTTACTCCAGCGATCTTTTGAGTAATTTTCTCACATTTGACAAAGCTCCTCCAGAGCTACAGAAAGACATTATACAACTATTTTCACAGGCTGGGTAATACTCCCTGTGACTATTAAACTTACTTTGACATATAAAATTAGTCCAGCGTTCCTTTGAAGTACATTAGTAGTTGTATATTCAGTAATTGTTGTGAATTTAAAGTGGATTCTGTTTGGTAAATCAACATGCTGTACCCAATTTAAGGTTCAAATAAACATTTTTGAGGAACACAGTTGTTTTCCATCCACTATAGGACTTCAAATTGTTATGTGGTGGTGTGAACATCGGTGATGAAAAGCAGTGAAGGCAGACAGCTGTGATTGAATTTCCAGAAGGTCTCTTCCTTAAAATAACTTCCCAGTCAGGTCCTGCATACCATGTCTCTGTGTGTGTTGAACACTGGCCCGCCTTGCTCTGACTACCACCTCACCCTGCCCATACACATTCAAGACCACCTCAGGACCACACTTCCTCTGGTCATGTTACCGTTTGGTGCCTTCATTCTCCAAAATCAACAGGGAGAACTTGCACAACTTTTCACCTTAAACACAAACCCGCCTACGAATAACAACAAGGAATGAAACCTAGGAAAACTGTAAAAACAACTGCCAGCCAACATGCATAACATCATCACTGCGTGGAGTATTTGTCATTCTCTCCAATGAGGAAAAGACACCAAAACCTGTTTTGCATTTTTCATGCATGTGTGCATTCTGACTGATTTGAATCCTGGCTTCATGTAGTGACACAATAAACCCTGGAGGGAGAGCTCCACCCTATCAGCTGGATAGAACAACAACACAAACCAGATCTGACCAGGCATGGGGGTCCACCCTCATAATTTCCTGCCCAGTCAAGACTCTTGGCCTCTCTCCATGCTTTTTGAGGGCTCTAGGGCGGGCAAGGGGATGGTGAGGCTCGAGGGTGGGTGGTGAAGGAGGGGAGAAAGATGAAGTGCAATGGAGGAAGGGATAAAAGGAAGCTGGAAGGCAATATTAGACTAGCCCTATGTTGTTCTTGGCACTCTCGCTAGTCTGTCCCACCCCACTGCAGGGTATTACATGCACACTCACACACACAAGCAAAACACAACAGAGATTTCCATGACAATAGTGTTCTAGCCAGAGGGAGTAACAAAGTAGGGTGACCACTGTGCATTTCTCACGGAAGAGGAGAGGTTGAAAGTCTCATTCAGCACTGGACCCAAGGAATCATCTGCTCTGCTGATCTGGCCACAAAACCAAATAAGTCACGAGAGGACTTCAGGGGCAATCTGGTATCTAAGCAGCTCTCAGGGGAGTGGGGTCTGTAGCAAGCTGAGGAATGAATTGTGTGTAATTAACTTTCAGTCAGTAGAAAGCACTTGCTGTAATGTTGGGTCCTAATTGGATAAGGCTTAGAAACTGTGCTGTAGTTATGTAAGTTTTTTTTAACATAAAGTTTATTACAACTTGGATCTTAATTTTGGCCATTGTTCCTAACCATTATAATAACATTATGGTACTCACCAAAGTATTTGGGCCACATGGCTAAAAGGTATTTTGGGGGAAGAAACATGAGCAGCAAAAGGTTTTTGGTGGAGAATATGAAGAAAAGTAGAAAAATAATTACCCAGACATCCATCACCAGTTACAGACAAACCCTCTGGTTCAACTTTGACTTAATGTACTTGCTGTGCAATGAATGGATAATCAGCAATATGCTTTGCAGGTCACTTTGCTCAGGCCAAGAAACAGTTCAGCATTCTTTAAAACTACCACTTGTTACAAATCCAGTAAGGAGCAGGTTGGAATCCAAAGTCTAATAAACAGGCAAAAAGATCAAAACACAGGTAATGCAGGCAGAAACAGGGACCCAAGACATTAGTACACAGCAACATAACATGACTAACAATGTGGCAAGGAGTGAGTGGGAATGGTCCAGTTAAATATCTGCTGGGCTGATGATGGGAAGTGGAAACAGGTGAGAGAGTGGGCAGAGTAGGCCAGGTGCAGAGCTGATAAGAAGTGGGAGAAGGTGTGTGAATGGGTGCGGCAGTCAGGTGATGAGGAAAAGGGGTAAATTCAGAGGGCATCTGACGGCTGGCAAGAGGATGGCAGGTCTGGGAAGAAAAGAACATGGCCTGAGAGAGCAGGGGCTGGAGACAGGGACAGATAGAGAGACTAATGTAGAGGGCTGGGAATGAGCATGTGTGGCTGCAGGAAGGGATTGAGAGGCAAACTGGTACACTCACCAAATGAGCAAAAATGCATGTATTTCCCCAAAGTATCAATAAACAATAACAATGAATCCAAAATTACCCATCAGTATAATGTTTTTTAGCACATGCCTTTTAAAGGAAGTATAAAGGTGAAGTGGCACACCTCTGAGGAAGCTCATCCAACTCTACTACCTCTTTTATTTTTCCACCCCTGTTTAAATATCATTTCCTTGATAGTTAGGTCAGTGTGTAAGAGCCTTCCTACAAAGATTTAATTAAATCTAATTACATGGTATAAGTACCCTACTGTGAATGGAATGTAGCTCGGAGACACAGTTAATGGTTCAAGAGGAGGCATGCAAACTACAGTATAGAGGGTTTTCACAGTACAGAATAACACAGCATTACCTAGAGCAGGGCTATTCAACTATATTGTTAAGGGAGTCACATTTTTAGAAATCTAGGGCCAGAGGGCTGGACATTTCCCTGGGTTATTCTGTATGTACATTTTATACAATGAGCCACCATATTTTTTTAAACTTTTATTTCATTGCATTGAAAAGTTTGCCTAATCATAAATTAAAAAAGATAAATAAATATCCCTTCTTTCAGTAATTAGGACACGTGCTTAATGTAATTTTCTTTACAACACACGCTGTGATATCGCCTCAAAAGTAAACACATATTTGAAACAAATGTAGTCTCCAACACATCACGAACGCCATTTGGCATATAATGTGGTGAATTCTGACATCTCTTATCAAGCTACATCATAGCATTTCCTTCTTCCTTGTTTTCTGACTACTTCTTCATCTTCACTGAACTATTTCACTTAGTTTAAACAAACATCAGTGAACCTGCACCACATTCATTCAGTATTCTTCAGTTGTCTTTAACTCACACGAATCAAAAAACACATATAGGCCCAGCATAAACACATATAGGCTATAAGAAGAGACACTGCAGAGGCAGAGATGGCTGGTTCATAATATGTGGCGATGGAACAGTGGTTAAGACACATGCCTTTGGTGTGGGAGACCTGGGTTAATTCACACTGCTACACATGTGAAATGTGTCCCTGAGCAAGACACTTAACCCCTAGTTGCTCCAGAGGCACGCAACGTGATAAATAGCAATTGTAAGTCACTTTGGATAAAAGCGTCAGCTAAATTAGTAAATCGTTTGTCAAGGAGGCAAGAGTATTAGTTTTTATGGTGTTCATGTGAGTGAAGCTGGATTTCGCAGGCAGCAACAGCAGCAGTCAAAGGAGGACTTTCATGTGTGATTGGCTGTTACAGTACAGGAGTGCTGTGCTAGTTTGAATGATTTATTGTGGCAAAAATGTCTGTTATTCACATGATTTGTTTTCCCTTCAGATTTTAAATTTGATTTATTTGTAAATAGAACTGATCCGCTGGCCTGTGTGACTTGATTGTGTGTGTGTGACATGCCGGAGTTGGCCTGCAAGCCGCCCGTTGTATAGGCCTGACCTTTAAAGATCTCATTGGCTCTATCAAATAGGCTATGTTTTTCTCCCTCTTCCTCCTTTCTTCTATCTTTTCATTCATTGTTACGTAATACTTGACAAAATTTAACAATTTAACATTTCTGCAGTTAATAGACGAAAGATCAATGGGATGTTTTGAGAGGTTTTAAAATTAGGTTACTGAAAGTGACTTGTATTGTAAATTCTGACGGATGAGACATCATTGATATTGCTAAGACATTTATTAAAGAACATGCTTGTTTGAAAACAACATTGTTGCTTGGTCCCAGGTTTAAGCAACAATTCAACAGAATAAGTCATTATTTGGGATAATTATCTAGATAAGGTAATCCTTCTATCTAAAGTGCAACTATATGGTGGCCTCAGGGAGTGACATAATGCAAATCCTCCCGTTTCACACTAACGTTAAAATAACAACAAAAAAAAACTATGTTCTGAGTATGAGATTCTTCTTGCTGGACAGGTGGCTGTAAGACAATAGTAATTTAGAGCAGCAGTGGCTGTATGGCCTATAAATCTTGATGGTGACAAGTTTTTGGAATTCAAAAAGAATGAAAACTTCGGCAGAAAGACTCCTGCAGTATTTATAACTTCTCTGCTGTCTATCTGCATTATTTGTATGTTCTGTCAAGCTGCAAATAATTGGAAAGACACAAAAGCCACAGTGCTTGAATAAACTATATTATTTATAAGCGTTTACTCTAAAACATAAAAAGAGATGGGATGTGGAAATCCGTCAGATAGGCGTGGTGTAGATCAGTGGCCACACACAGCATCCCAGACGGTTGTAGCAGGCTGTTGTCAGATGTGGCACATGCATACCTTACAATGATGTCACAGTGTACTGACACACCCTGGATGATATTTTTACATCATTGCAGAAAGGTGAGAAGTTAAAGCACTAGAGGTCAGCAAAAGGAAAATTTTCAGCTGCTGTTAAGTTTCTCTTTAATCTTCTTGATTTGTTTCTAGGATGTGATGCTTTATATAGATCTTTATTTTATTTATGATTTAACACATTTTTGTTTGTGAAACATTTTGTTTAATTGTTCTGTTACTGGTTCTATTGGCCACTCTTAAAAAGTGATTTTGCAAAAGATGCCAAAGAAGGTAAAGGTGATCCTTCTTCCGTCTTTCTTGAGAACATGAACATTTTAATGGAAAAGCCCACACACACACTGTACAGTATGCAACCGGTTGTTCACACAGCAACAAAAACATCATCATTTATCCCTCTTCCAGCTGTCTGTGTGTGTCTTTCTGACTGAAAGGCCTTTCTTTGTCCAGGACTGACTGCAGCAACAGTGTTTGACTCTCACCCTGGCCCCAGCACATTACACTGCTCTCCTGACCCCAACATATGGCCCCGGAGACCCACCTCCAAACTTCTCTGACAGCTGCGTGTGACCACAGACAGTTATATGTGTTTGATATGAATCTCAGAGATACTTTTGCCAACTACAGTAAATGCACAAAATATTTATACAGTATTATTTAACCTTGTCAGTGGTGATCACCTACATAGCCTGATATAGCATATTCCTCAGTGCCATAGAATTGGTAACTAAAACAAGTTACTGACAAGTAACTTGTTTTAGTTAACAGTAAAACATCAGTCTATTGCTGCTGTTGCATGCAAACATTTTACTCCTCTGACTTATTGTCATTTGTGCAGACGTCGACTCCAGGAAATACACATTAAGTACATTTTGATGGACATATAAGAAGTACATTTCCCCACAAAGTCAACAATATAACGGTAGGCCTACGTATAACTTTTGAGATCTTCATTTCTTTTGTCTGTATGACAGGTAAGCTCTAACTGTATAGAGCGATTTCATCACAAACACACACATTTTCATATTTTATAAACATAAGAAATTGTTGTTGGGGTGCTTCAAATATACACAAAGTGGTTTATTCATGGAATAAGCAAAAGTGATTCACACAACACTAAAATTCTGGTCAAGGTCCTGTAACCAGTTCCTGAATATATAAAAGCTCTGCTTGTGCTTTCCTGGGAAAAATCCTCTGGCACACACCAGAGTTTTATTTATTGGAACAAATAGATGAATGCCACCCACAGAAGCTAATCAACTAAAACCTAAATAATAAGATATCACAGTTCTGCACACACTGTTTGACTGTCAGGCGATCTCTGTGAATTGCCCAGCTTTACTTCAACTATGTTACCAAAATGAGAATAAACAGGAACTTGCAGGGAACCACATCAATTAAAAAGAAGTTCACCCCGTGGAGGATTAAATTTGACAGCAGTGATGCACCAGTCAGGGAGAGGGTTTCACTTTCAGGTCGTGACTTCTGCACTAACATGAGAGATGTGAGTGGAAGGTGGTAATAGCATACGCTGAAACACATCCAGGTTTGGAGGGCTGTCCTTTTGCATGCCACTTACTGCATGTTGAGAGCTGATGGAGTCTGTAGATAATGTGGTACAGTGAAGGCCAAAGCAAACAGGCACATCTTTTCCTCTGAGGCTGACTCAGAGTCTGCCTATAAGAGCTAAAGCCAATGTCAACACAACCCAGCTCAGACTTATATTGAATGTTAACAAGCAAACTGATGTTCCAAAACGAGGCTGGAAATAATGCTGACTTAACTGCTTCATGCTTTACTTGTAAAGTCACTTGGGTTATCTCAAACATTTTCTGTACAGTGATGTCTGTGACAGATGAGGTCAAACATTCATTAGAGTTGGTATATTTTATAACAACTTTTACACCAAATGTATTTAAAAACTATTAGAGCATCTTCAACTAGAAATATGTAATCCTCTAACACAACTGGACAATAATAACTTTCATAACTGACAAAACTACAGCAAACTTTAAAAGCAAAATCAGATGTGACACTTTGTTTAGGCCTTCATTTTCACAGTTAAAGAGTTCAAGTATTTATCTTCATGGCATCTCAAAAATGCTTACTCCTCCTTGCCTTGTGTGTTTTCATTCCTGTTCGTCTTCTGGGAGAAAGGAGGAGTCTGTTTGTCCCTAACTAACGTTGGATAACATCCGCCAATCAGCATCTCATTCTCTCTGACTAGGCAAAACACATAAAAAGAGGTGTCCTGCATTAAGAAACACATTACGATCCAAAACAGGAATCTGAAGCAGAAATCATGGCTCCAGTGAGAGGCCTGTGGTTACAAAGAAAAATCCAGCTCCGATATACAAGCGTATCTTGTGGAGTGGAAGGTGGGAGGTGTCCATTCAGTATCAGGAGAAGGAAATTATTTCTTTCACACATATACATACATATATTGTGTCTCCATATGTTTGCAGTTTTGGTAACAGAGTTAATATTTTCAAAACCGCAAACACCTCTTCAACGAACATTAAGTGCTTCCCCGAGTTGTTTAGAACTCTTCTTAATAAGTGCTTACAAATGATGGCAAAATGAAGTGCTATTTACAATACTTTGATCCATGTTTGATCTTCAGATAAGGCATTCACAATAGCTAATAACTCTCTGTTGATGTTTCACACTTGTACAATTTCTCTGCAAATCTTGTTTCTGGTGAAGTCAAGGAAAACAAAGTTGCATTTAGGCTTTGCCATATCCCCTAGATACTGTTTGCCCTAATTTGAAGTGAAATCCACATCACATCTGTGCTGTATAAACAGCCACCAGGACTGCTCGTTGTACAATTACTACACTTACTACAATTATCAGTTTTATTTGCTTTATCTACTAAAATTTCATTTTCACCTTCAAAGGACTTTTGCTAGTTTTACTTTAGTTTTGTTTAGTTTTAGTTTCAGTTTATATTTAGATTAAGAATTGGATGTGCACAATAGGCATCAGTGGCAAACGAGACAGTCAGCATTGTTGTGGGTGAGAGTTTCATTTGCCTTCTTTCATTCTGTTCTGTCACATTTGTGAACATGAACATAGGCTCAGTGTTAGTAATAGTTTTTAAGCACAATGAAAAACAGTATCCGTGTCATATTAATTTCAAAACACATTGGAGACATGACATCCACAGCACAGTGACATAAGCAGACATGTGGAGGAACAGCTGTGCCAAGCAGTTTATGAAACCTGCAGGATGAGCGCTGGCAGAAGAGCAGAGACAGACCGATGGCAGGCATATGACACTTGGAGAAGACAGGACAGAAGGAAAATGTAAAGAGCTGGGAGAAACACTGAAAGCAAAGGCCATTCACTGGAAAGAATGACGGATGGAGAGAACTTTGTTAAATGCTGAAGCATGGCCGCAAGAACTGTTCTGGTTTCTTCAAGGGCCTATTTGCACCCTAATGCCACCTTGTGGTCAAAAGCTCTTATAGCATCTATTAAAAAAAGGGTTGACAGAAAGATGATTCCCTGGGAAAGATGTAGCACTTTCTTTTATATTTTTTTACATTATATTTTATTAAAAACTGTGTCCAGTGTGTTTTTAATACATTTGCCAGGTATATTAAAACTAGCAAAAACATTTACAATCTAGATATTTCATATTCATGAGTCTGGTTTGGTATTGTACATACATATTTACAAATATTATAAAGCAAAATAAAATACCCAATTATAATCAAACAGCATATATAGTGTCATTATGTTGTGCTGAAGGGTAACATAGTTGTTATAGAAAATAACATGCTAACACTTTGGTCAGAATACACAAGTTGTCCTTAAAATAAAGTGTTCTGAAAGTAAATGAAATATATAGCATAACTCCAAACATGCTATAATATTAATAACTGCATGAAAAGCAACTACTAAAGTAAAAATTACCACTATTTTTCAAAGAAAGGCAATCTTTTATATACTTACATTTTCTGGGTTTAAAATATTTAGTAAAGGTTTCTTCACATAGCACTTTTCAAAACAAAAGTTGAAGCTAGTTTCACAAAAAAGCATTCAGTGTAACATATCAGGCAAAAAAGCAAAAAAACAGAAATAAAATAGAAATGACAAAACAAAAGAGCAAAAACTGTTCAGAAAAGCAAGAGAATATATTTTCTTTTATTGTCAATTGATCTCCTTTCATTTTAAGTCAAGCTCTGGACACATCCAGACTCTAGCTAGCCAACCTAAGAGAGAGAGTTATTGTATGGTGAGAACAATTCAGAAGTTCACCTTGTTTTTTAGTAATAGCTAAAATGTTGTATTTAATTTTAAACGTCACTGGAAGACCATTAAGGCAGGCCATCACTGGAGTAATGCACTCTCTGAAGAAATTTGCTTTTCCATTCTGAAGAAGAACTCCAGCACCCCTGCCAACAAAAGAGTATATTGAATTACACTAAAACATGGATCTGTTTATCAGCACTTTCAAATGATAAAACATGTCTGATCTTTGATTATTTCTTAATTGGCCCAAAAAGCCAATTAACAAATGTTTAGAGAATTGAAAGAGCTGTATGATGTTATGATATATTCTGCTAGTGTGAAGTCAACAACAATAGAACAGCAAAACATTTAACACAGGTTTTGTTGCATGAACGTTTTTATTTCCATTAGTGCCGAGAATAAGCTCAGAAGCATACTGCAGCAAAAGATATTTCTTTTGTTCCAGACTCTAAACATAGCTTTGTATTACCATTATTTTTAAAGGCACCTGCAGTTTACAGATTACAGTTTAATCACTGACAAAGCACATAACTTGAGTATGAATTGATGTGTTGGAGGTGACAGAAATAATAAATAATGAAAAATGAGGGTTGGTGATGAAACTCAATCCTAAATAAGTAGAAAACAGAAGAGTGACAGACATATACATATACCTTCAATGCAAAACATGATATATATTTTTTTTTATTGAGACGCTATCAATCCCAGAAATCTTGCAGAATTAGAATATTTACACATAAAACTGGTAAGATGTGGATGTGATATCCTGAAGGAGGAACCAATATTATTATTTCAGCTGTCTGTAAGAGACAATGTCACTGGAAATACACAGTCTGATGAAACACAACACTTCCTGAGCTCTGTGCTGATTGTAAAATCTCTACCTACATTTCCTGCTCTCAAAACACTACAAAAATATAAGATCAATAGAGGATGAATACTGCAAAGAAATTACTGTATATTCAGTATATAACTAACAAAGTATAAGGTGTCGTCGGTATACAGTATGAGAAAAGAAATGTACAGCTTTCAGAAAAAAATGTTCTTTGAGTCTTTCTTTTCTTTAGTGGATCAAAAAAAGTTTACTGATTTTCTCATTGCACACCTTCTACTTCACCTGAAGTACAATTAGATTAGTCACAGGTCAAAGTGATGGTAAACCAGAACAAGAGGAGTCAGATTTACTTTAACATTCTTCTTATTTTGAACATACAAAACAAGTCTAAAGAAAAAAATAAAAAAAATAATCTCATGATTTCAGTATATGAGAGTCTATATATCATCTTACATATAGAATGCTTAAAATCAACATTAGCTTTGAAGACTTATAAACAAACTCTGTCAATGTTTTCAGTTTAAATCAATGTAACCTAACCAGTGGAGCATTTTATTCACCCCCCATCCCCTTTAGCACCAACCAGTTTTTATAAAATTCTTAATTGCAGACTTGAAAACTGGAAGCATCCCAGCTTGAGATGACCTCACCCCTGCCTGTCAGCCAATACGGATGCATTAAAGACCAATAACGTCCTGCCTGTGGTCTACAAACTGTGTTCTGTGTATTTTTGTGGTCAGTGCTGTGCCAGTCCAGTGAATATTTACAGGCACTTTGGAAGCATGCAGAAATAATAACATATGACAGATGATGACATTACTTGGAGCTAAATTCAATCAACCTGCAAGCTGAGGCAACAAGTTTTTCCTTTTAAACTGTTTTTAGTATTAAACAATCTTTTCCACACAAAAGTCAAATTACTGAAATATTATTGTGTGATGACATTAAAGAAATAGCTTGACATATTGGCAATACAGAGAGTTACACGAGAAGACCGATACCACTCTTATACCAATAGCTTAGCATAAAGACTGGAGAATTCCCCCCGGGGATCAATAAAGTATTTCTGACAAGGGAAACAGCTAGCCTCTTTCAGCTAGCCAGGTTTAGGAAGTCACTGTGCCTGGCCAAGAAACAGTCTGGCACATAACCCCCCCCCCCCCCAAAAAAAACCCCAACACTTTTTGTTTTTACACAGTTAATTATACAAAGTGTGTGGATTATACAAAAGATATAGAATATGTTAACTAGTGAGCTTTTGAGGTGGAGACATTTTTTACCTTTGGGCAGAGCCAGCATATAAGTTTCCCCCTAGTCATGACGTTTAGCTAAGCTTCGCTGAGCTAAACGTTTCCTGGCCGTACCTTTATATTTAAAGTGGTATCATTCTTCCCGTCTAACTAAAAAAGGGGAAATAGCATGTTTTCCAAAATGCTGTACTACTACTTTAAACTGAATTTAGCCCTCAGAAACATTATACAACAGTGCCTTAAAAAACAATGAAAAATAAAGAGAAGGTGTGCCTGGTGGTTCACCAGCGTACCATGAAGCCTACTCTACTGAGTCCTTACCGCAATCACCCTAGGTTCAAATGCATTGCTGCATGTAATCCCCTCTCTCCACCCTGCCTTTCCTATCTCTCTCTACTAACACTGTCAAATAAAGCAGAAATGCCAAAAAATTACCTTGAAAAAAAAGAGACAAATAAAGAGAAGACACATAGGCAGTTTTTCATCTTCTCGATAATACAGCATATATTTACCTCATCATCCATGTACAAGGTGTGTCAACTTTGCAAATTAACCAAAAACTAAAATCAACTATCACAAAGACTTTAAATTACCTATCCACTCAAATGAATAATATTGGCCTATGATATCATATGGAATACAATGACAGAGCACACCCAAAATACTTTTTGCAAACACATGGCATGTTTATGTCTTCATTTGTGCCCTTTGACAAAAAGGAATGATAAAACTAAAATAAATAGACCTGGCATGAGCCTCCTTAGATACTGCCTCTTTCTTTGCTAATAAGTATTCAGTGTTTCATTGCCTGAGAATTTGCCCATAGTTATGTTAAGATAAGTAAATAACCAATGGTGTGAAAATATGTTTTCATTTAAACTGGTGTGGCAAGAGGTCTCTAATACTGAGAGGAATGATTTTAGGAGGCTTCCAAACGGTTGAGGATCCACCTCTGTCTGTGTCCTGTCTCAAAGTGTCTCAGACCCAGTACTGGTTCTTTTTCAAAGCCGGATTTGTTGTCCGACAGTGCTGCAACAACTCTGGGTCTGCATCTTTGGAATCCATGTTGGACATAGGTATGTTATTGGCTGGGTCAGTTTTGCGAAAGGTTTCTGTGCCGGCCACCTCTCCATTTTTGGGCTTGGATGCTGCTGTCTGGACGTTGTGCTTGCCGGTCTTGTTTTTACGGATCAGGTAGTATGCCAAGATGGCTGCAAGCAGCAAGAGGAGGAGGATTACCAGGATCGGGATGAGAATAGACCAGAAGTTGCTGCGCCGGGAAACATGGGGTTTCTCGTGGGACCTAGAGCCAGAAGATGTTGTAGTGGGGGCATCTCTGTGGGGCCAGTCCATGTCGCCCCTCCAGTGGGGACTAGCTGGAGTGGAACGAGGGGAACCAGCCACACTGGGAAGATCATTACTGTCCTTTGATGAGGCTTCTGAGGGAATCCTCAACAACGTGGCTGGGTAAACCCCAGAGGCATTGTAGGGGCCTGTCTTGAACGATAGCACACATTCTGCAGGGGGAACCCCATAGGCTTTGAGCAAGAAGCGAGCCTCGTCCTGAGTGACACTACCTTGTGATCTGGAAGAGCTATTTGCAATTTCCATAGCTATACGGCCCTCATCCAGGTCCTTCTGGCTGAATGTGTCCACTGGCTGGCCTGCCTCAGGACCTCCAGACCTCACAAAACGAGCCTCTCTTGGCTGTTGGATGACAGTGAACGTGGGGGAGGTTCTGGTCTTGTTTGCCAGGGGAGTTGCATCCAGAAGCTTCCTGTCCAGTTGGACAAGAGCACCTTGGGGTAAGAGAGGATCCCGGGCAATGTTGGCCAGAGGCTGGACTGTGATGTTGAGGACAGAGGAGACATTAGCAGCCCCGCTGCGGGCTACAAATGCAACACTGTCTCGAGGTGAAGTGGACTTGATAAAGCGGACACTGACTCTGCCTTCTTTGATCTGTGTCTGGGTGAAGGCGGATGTAGGCTGCCGATCTACCATGACAGCTGCATACTTAGGAACACTTGTGATCTTGTAAAGGATGTCCTCCTCAACAGGGCCCCCAGTAGTGGCCCTCAACATCTCCTCCGTCACCAGGGTCTCATCATCGCCTTGTTTCACCTTAATCTCAGGGGCTTTGTCAAGAACCAGGGTGCGAGCTAGGATGCCAATGTGGAGCGTGTGTGGCTTTGTTTGGTGCTCTCCATCTGACACAATGAATTCCACAAAGCCATTGGCAAGGCTGCCATCGCTGAAGAAGCCCACCTGCCCACGGTTGACCATCTCTTGTGTGAACTCAGAGATGGGGTCCATTGTGAGGGAGTCAACTAGTCGACCGTTGCTAGGGGCTTTGGTCACTTTAAAGTGCACTTCGTCTGGTGGACTGTCCTCGTCTTGAGTGTTAAGATGCAACTGGGTTATGATAGTCATGGAGCCTTGAAGAACCTCCAAGAGCATGTCTATAGTGACTAGTTCGGGAGGGTCAGAGCCCCGCCGTTTGATTGAGATGTTAAAGATCTCCTCTAGGACCACAAATTCGGCAGGTGAGGCCACACCACGGCTCTCAGACTTTAGACGGGCCCTGAAAGAGAAACTGTCAAAAGAGGCCCCTGAGTCATCATGGAGATACTCCAGGTTTCCTTGATTTATATCTTCCTGCATGAAGGATGGGGCATTACGGGGAAGGTCCTGACCATCCAGGGTGATACGTCCGTGGTCAGGGAAACGCCTAATCTCAAAAACCACATCCACATCATCATGCTCATCTTCATGTAGGCTAGCCAGAAGGTTGGAGGCGTCAAGAATTGATTCGTCAATGGCTTTCCTCTGTCCTTGCACAATTTCCAGACCTGAGCGGAAACAATAAAAACAAACAGAATTAAATGTCATCAAATTCAGTTTCCAAAGATCCTTTCTATCTAGTTTTGTCTGTCTCTTGTCAATATTTAATTATGCAGCACACAACATATTTAGGCTGCTGACACATTAGGAGAGACAGATGGAGCAGGCGGCTTGTTGTTTTGGCAGCAAAAGAAGCAGAAGATAAATCCCTTTATAACTTTGTACTATTCAGGCAATGAAGAATTATATTATATATAATATATTATATTATATACATAATATGAATTTTATTCTAAAATAAAAATAAAATAAAATGAAGAACATGTAAAATTTTCCAGCATAATGACAAATTAAATAGAAATACATATGAATGTGAATTTGATCAAAACATACATCTCTTATCATGGGATTATTTCCAGATATTTTAATAATCAATAGTGACTCAATTGTGACTGCCAGGTGAATTTTCCAATCTGAGAACAAAATTGATAGAAATTTGTTGACAGCAGAATCTTTTAATGAGAATTTGTATACATCAGCATATTGGTCTTAGAAATTATGTTTTCAGAATAAAATCTCTTTAAAACATTACAAAACTGCAAAACATCAACACTTTTTGACATTTTCACGAAAACAGATATGTTGAATAAAAGAATTATAAATGGAGTCACATGACTACAGTACTTGAGTCAGTCAGTCACGCCACAACCTACAATTAGTACTGTCCAATGTCTATTGTATTAATGGTCTCATTATATTTGTTTTTGAGGCTGTAAAAGAGCTTGTGTGCTCAGCCAGTCTACCCTGTATGAATAAAAGTTAAATTAATGAATACACATCTGAAATATCTATTTAAATAAACCATGGCTGCAAATGGTAAAAACAATATTTCCACATTGCTACTCCAGAGCTATTATTTTAGGCGGAGCCCTCTAATGGGGTTTTACAGGCTTAGCCACAAATCTCTGAATCTCAACATCTGTGGAAATGTGTATACAATAACTACGAATGTGTGAAATGTGTGATAGAGTGGCAATTTATTTGGATACTCATTTATTAAAATAAAAACGTACCATTCTGTCATTTGAAAACATTATGTTATTTTCTAATTTTGTCATTTACCTTTGTTCTTCCACAGCTGTGAGGAGGTGTTGCTGTGAGCAGCATAGTAAGAGATGGTGATGGGCAGGATGTGACGGACCTCTGGGGCTGGCTGGGATGACAGAGTAAGCTCTATGGAGTCCCTTGCTACCCAAAATGGTTCCTCAGGTATCTGGTGCTCATAGTAGACTGCTCCTGACTCCAGCTGTGTGTTAGGGGAAACAGAATCAGAAGATAAGATGTAAACTGTAAGCTGTTTAAAACTCATAATATCATAATTTGCAAGTTTAACACACTGGCGTGGATAAAACAATTATAAAAGAAAATTATCATCCAATAAAGACAACAAAGTTTACTTTTTTATATTGTGGCACATGTGTCTTTTGGAAAAATATTATTCAGTTTCCGTTTTCAGTATCCGTTTTAATATACACATAATGGGTATTTTGGCCAAACATCTACTATACCGTTCCAGGTTCCAAAATCCAGGATTTTATCCGTTGATCTTGTCAATATGAGCTTTCATTTTGACACCCCGTTTGCAGTCACTAGGTAATGACTAAGTTTTTATTGGAGTGATTTTGAAGACACAGACATTTTAGTTTGCTAAAATATTTTATTGCTCTCATTCCCACATTTGTGAGCCCCAATGTAAAATGGGAGCTCAAATGGCTGCAGCAGTGGTTTGGCTCAGCTGTACTGGGATCCGGATTTGAGAACTGGAATGTGACGGCCTGTGTTCGCTCTCTGAGGTCACTGTGTCCCAAACTCAACTCTTCTCTCTCTTACATACACACACACACACACGCACGCACGCACACAGACACACACACACACACACACACACACACACACACACACACACACACACGCAAGAGTATATTCATGTATGCACAGCAATAGCTATGAAGAAACAGTCTTGAATCAGATGGAGATGAGAGTGAGAACACACTGCCACCATGGCAGACAAACGCTGGGCATATGTGGTCAAGTTGTGTATACCATAATCCTAAACCAAATCCATTAAATGCAGAAAATACAGAATCAGAATGTTTTGATATACACATTTGTTTCTTTTGGTTAGCTTATCTGAGTAAGATGAGAAAAACAGAAGTGCTTCTTTCCTTTATAGACAATCAGTAAAAAAAGAAAAACAATTCAGTGAACAAAGGAGCTCTTTGAAATCAAGGGCCACACCCTGATGAAGAGTTTTGTCGACACACGTAGGTGTCAGCCATTTAAAACCAAAGGCATTTTATTATACTCAAGAACCAGAGTCCCTGGAATTTTCTTTCCTTTGTGCATGTAAAAATAAAAAATACTGTAATAAATTCCTTGAAAACACTTAATTTGTTAGGTATTATTGTTTGCCTGTGGCCCCTTGTATATTTGAATCTTCTTCAAGCATGCCCATTACATACAATGGCTTTGACAGAGAGATAGATTTATTTGACAATAATAGGTAAATAATAAGGAAAATGCAAGACTGCAGTCACCCAGTCCTGTAAAATCTCAAAGAGCTAAAACCTTACTAGCATGAACAGTTCATGCTAAAGATGAACCCGATGAGCCTAAACAATGAGGCCCCCTGCTGGTGAAGAAGAGTGTTGATGCCTCACATGTGAGTTTAAAAGATAACTGAAGCAACAAAATGGACTGTGGTTTTAGATTTGGTTTTAGTCTGTTGATGCTTGGTACAAACCTAAGAAAAAAACTACAGTGTATGTGAGTACATTTCTAATAGCTATAGAAAGATTTAATGGTCTCTCCAAAATACATGAAGATGTCCATTTCATGTTTTTTATTATATGATGATTTACAGGCAACAGCAAGTTTTTTGTTTGCATTGTAATGTTATATGTAAGAAATTATGTTCTTGTCTCACAAAGGTTTCACCACACTATAGTATGTGTCTTAAGTCCATGTGGGTTGGACACTTGCATATGTACCCTACATAACATGGTTCAGGTTAGGAAATATTGTGTTCGTTGTTAAAACAAAACCGATGTTGACTGTTGGTAGGAGACTGGATCCAAACCAGTCTTCAGTGTGATTATCAGACACTTTTTACCAGCATAATCAGTTATTAGGAAAGCGTAACATAGAGTAGGTCATTTTCAAGTGTTTGAACAAACGTCCAATACTGTTGTTCTGGTGAGCACATTTTTTGCAGTCATCATTTCTCTGTTATGTAAGCAAACTTAGTTATGGCTGTTTTAGTCTGGAATGAGTGAGCTTTACTTTCGAGTTTATTGCACAGACTTCTCCGATATAAATAATAATGAATTAAAGTGGCATTATGTCTTCTTATACTGTATGTCCGTCTGATGGTCTTTGCAGCAGATGACTAGAGTGCCTTTAACAGATATGACTGCTTAGTAACACACACCCACTATCAAAAGGAATGTTGAAAGTGAAAGTGGAGAGGATTTAGTTGAAAAGAAAATGAACAATAGTTGAACTTAAAGAGCCCCCTCAAGCAACAGATTATTTTAAAAAAATCCATTAAAAGATATTTTTTCCTTTTGCATTTTTTTGGCCATAAGCTTTTTTAAAAACAATGTTTTGCTTTAATGTATTTTACTGTTTTACTGTTTACTGTTTACTGTTAATTTATTATCATTAAAGATTATTGTAGAACATTCATCTTACAGTTTTTTTCAATTGCTAACCTGCATTGGTCAAAACTGACGTCACATTGTCAAAACTCTTCACACAGTCAAAAACTGTGAATAATTTTTCATTGCTTTCACACAAAATGTATTCAGTGACCACTTTCTCCAAAATCCATGAACTCTTTCCCCATTACTACTTCACCACCTGCAAAACACTATATATCTGCAGCACATTTTTCAAATTCTAACATACTGTGTCCAAAACTGTTAAAAACACATTCAAAACAAAATGTTTGCAAATTTCCTGGATTTTTGCTGTAGCTGGACAGATATATATAGAAAATATTTGCAGAACATTTACATCCATTTTATGTTTTAGAGAAATATGTGTAATGTTTTGAATGTGGTTTTACTGTAAAACTGCAAGCTGAGAGTAAAGCAAGAAATGTGCTTTATTTTAGCAGAATTGGTTCAAGGGGATGGTACATCAATTACAGACTGTGGTCATTGGTCATCACAACTGAAAAAAAGTGTATTGCAGCACTGAAATGTCAGAAACTTCTTTTTTTCACAAGTAAATTACTAAATGTAGTTCTGATTCATTCTTGTAACATATATTATGGTACAGTCAATACAGTTTTTCTCATTTGCTAAGACACACTAAATGAAACTGGGATCTGCTTGATCTTCATCATCACATTATTAGCACAGCAGAAGTCAGAACACTTTTTCATTTGTTTCACACATTTTTCACACCCTTTGTCAAAACAGTTACCACGGATCTCATTGAAACACCCCGAACTCTATTAGATTCACTGTGTTGAACAAAAGGAAAACATCTAATCACAGCTGATAGAAAGTACTTGCATAATTATAAATCTCTATGCACCTGTGTGAAACTCATTTGCACAACTCTTCAATCAGCAATCAGTCCCCATCCATCTATAAAAGATGCCACCTCTGTGTTGCTATTTGCAAGCATGGATCAAAGAGGCCATAGGCACGGAAGGAGAGCAAGAGGCCATGGCAGAGGAGTTTGTATGCGTGGTGGAGGAGCTGCAGCAGCAAGAGGACGAAATCGAGCTCAAGTTTCAAATAAAATTCAGGCAAAAATTATTGACCATGTCATCAATCATTTAGAGAGGCTGGACAAAGGGTCCAGCCCCTTCTGAGTTGGAGCACTGTGGCATCTATTGTCAGGCTTTTTCGGAATGAGAACAGGTAATTCACAGTGTTACTGTAATGTATACCACTGTGTATTTCAGCTTTACTGTATTGCCCTATTAGCAGAACAAACTGTGTCTACAGTAATGCAGATGTTTTATCAATCCCATGTATGTGACTGCCATACAGTAATGTCAATTTTGACATGCTTTTTGCTTTTACTTTATAGAATCCACACATTAACACACACTAGTGGCAGTGGAAAGATATTTAGTATTGAACAGGAGTCTGCCATTGTAGATATGGTAGTGGCAAACAATGCAATCAGACTGCGTGAAATCCAGACAGCAGTAATTGCAGATCAGGGAGCATTTAGAAATATAAACAGTGTGAGTTTGGCCTTAAACGAAACCATGTCAGAATGAAGCAACTGTACAGAGTTCCATTTCAAAGAAACTCTGACATCGTAAAGGAGGCACAATTCCAGTATGTGCAGGTACAGATTTTTTATTGTAATACCTTGTTTACCATAGTTACATGCGACTGAAATAATTTGCTTTATGAATTTGCTCTTTTTCTTAGAGAATAATGGAGCTTGAAGCTGAAGGGGCACATCACAAATTCATTTTTGTGGATGAAGCCGGCTTCAACCTCTGTAAAGTGAGGAGACGCGGCAGGAACATCATTGGGCAGAGGGCACAGTGCCAGGTCAGAGGGGTGCCAATATCACCATGTGTGCTGCCATCTCCAGTGATGGGGTCCTTTGCCACATACCAACTATTGGCCCATACAATACAGAATGCCTCATCACATTTCTTGATGCATTGGAAGAAATATTGATTGCACCCAAAGAGAGAGGGCTGTTGAGGCCTGGCATGACTCCATATGTCATAATGTGGTTTTTCACCACTCTCGCCTTGTGAATGAATGGTTTGCAGCACAGCCTCGTATTATCACGCAATTCCTCCATGCATACTCGCCTTTTCTGAACCCAATCGAGGAGTTCTTCTCTGCTTGGAGGTGGAAGGTGTATGATCACCGGCCATATGAGCAGATGCCCCTCCTGGAGGCAATGAATGATGGTTGCCTGGCAATAGGTGCAGAGGACTGCCAGGGATGGATACGCCATGCAATGAGGTATTTCCCTCAGTGCATTGCAAGGGAAAATATGTTACAGGTTTCTTCCATTTTTTCTCAGTCGCTTTGGTACATTTGCAAAACTATTTGTATTGGTAAACTATGGCTAAACTTTTGATGACAATGATTGAAAATGCACAAGGCTGTACTTTTTCTGTATGGCATAGTTCAATTTCAACAGTACAGAGTTACAGTAAGCATTGCAAGAGATTGGACAGGATTCACAGTTACACTTTTACTGTATGCACTGTAATTTGTTGACAGAGCATGTCAGACTATTTTACAGTACTGCATAGCACAACGGAAACAACTACAAAATAAGAAATGGAAACATGAAAATACCCCCTCCGGTTGATGTTCCTGTCTATTGGGCCACATTTACAAAACAAGTCTAATAGACATATGTAGGAAAATGCATATTATGACGTGTTCAACCATTTTGCATGTAGTGACTTACGCAATGACATACAGTAAGCAATTGATAATGTAGGAAACAGCAGACAAATGTACATAATAATTTGCATAAATGTGTCAAAGCATGTGCAATTTGCAATTTCTGAAAAGACTGAGAAATTGCTTTTACATATGATGTGCACAAGTGACTAGATGATGTGGAATTTGAACAAGTAGAATTTAAATTCTGATCTGAGAAATGTATCAATGTGACTGAAAACAACTGTATTCTGTAATGAAATACTGATTTATATGAAAATATCAGTAACATTTCAAGAATAAAAGTTCAACAAATTTACTAGTTAGTTAGTGTTTTGTAGGTCAGTGTGTTATGAGTGAGATTGTATGCTTTCTGAGTGGGTATTGTTGCCAGTGTTTTGGCTGAACAAGTTTATTTTGAGGCTTATATGAAGTGTTTTGGTGGTTTGAGTGACTTTTGGAGGTGAGATTAACTGTTTGGCCAGGATGCATGTTGGTAATGCAGACTGTGTGAAGAGTTTTGAAAAAGTGGCTTCAGTTTTGACCATCGCATTTTAGCAATTGAAAAAAACTGTAAGAAGGTAGGAAGTGAAATGTCTCCCTCAAAGAAATACATCCCAGAAACACACATTTATCATAACACGCAGAAAAGGTAATTACCTGTGATTGTGAGAAGCGGGTAATTTCCTCATACTGGCTTCTGCCATTGGCCAGGATAAGTCTTCCCAAACGGGGTGGGCGGATAAGTGAGTAGCTTATCTCATTTCCATCCTCACTGGTTACAGCCCCCAGATTGGCACCCGTGATGGGCTGCCTTGTTCCTGTGTAACACACACACACACACACACACACACACACACACACACACACACGGTCCTCTGAGTGCTGAGATGACTCTGTGGAAAATGGCCTTTTGGAAGTGTACTCGAGCTTGTGATATTAAGCAGAGTCTGGAATTGCCTCAAACTTTAGCGGTTACAGTAACTCATGCACATTGCTGTGCAGAAGAGTTTCCTGATGGTGAAAGTTTCATTCCAAAATGTTATCCAAGCTTTCAAGCTCATTTCCTGTGTCATGCATAAAAGTAAAGTTTGTTATGAATAGAGCTGAGGTTATTGCTTGTGCTGACACTTGTGCTCATGAAACAGTTTCACCTCTCAAAAGTTTAAATAGTGACAGGTACATTTTATTTTCAATGTATTTAAACTAACTTGTGACAAAACATCTTTGATACGCTACTTAAATCAAGCACCTACTGTAAAAGGAAGAGTAATCTTAAAGACTGTATAGCTTTTCTAAGAAGTAAAATTACAATATTCCCCTTATGAATAAAACCTGAATTCTTAAGATATAAAATGCACACTTGCTGAATTCAATACACTCAGGAGTTTTGAAGCTACAAGCTTTCTTAGTCGGGTATGACCAGTAGCTTGTAGTGGCTAATCTTAGCATAGACATTAATCAGTGAGTTTAGTGGCTTTTTGACTTTTCTCTACTTGTTCTCCAGTTACACAACATTTTAGCATGTTTCAGATTAACATAATAATATGCTTAAACTGATTCTGATGACAATTGAAGTGAAGTGATGACACTTCTGGCCACAGTGGCTACTGTTCAGCATAGGTTACATTGTCTCAAATTAAATTAGTAGAAATAACTAAAATCCAAAACTCTTTGGCATATTTACTCTGACACAAAATTGACACTACATCTAAGTCAGCAGAATTTTCTACAACGGGGTATTGGGGCTATTGTAGATTTAAATAATTATGGAGCCTGGGGAGGGTGTAATATTCAGAGAAAAAAAATCTGAATTTCTGAGATTAAAATGTTAAAATGTTTTGAGAAAAAAAGTGTAATGTTTTGATTTCCTACAACTGATATTTTATCCCTATAACCTGCACATCAGTAGTGGCCACCGCCCATGGACTACAAATAATAATTTGCTTTAGCTATATCTGATACAATACATGTATTGTACATTGTCCTTGCTAAATAAACAATAACCAAACAAACTAAATATGCATCATTCAAATTAAGTTAAGGGGAATCAATATCACCCCACGTGAGTTTTACACAAGATCAAAACAGACAGACCAACTACATTAAATGTAAGAAGGACAGAGGGACACTTTATTCATGGAACTCAAAGATATTGGGAAGAAAGTTGTATTTTGTGTTTCTTGTATTGTTGACTTTGATATTCCTTTATTTCCTTAATATATTTATTGGTATATTTCCTTCTCTTAAGGAAGGAGAAGCATTTTTATTATCTGCATGCCAAATATACAGTTGTTGAGTTTTTGAAAAAATCCACTAAAAACATTTTATTAGCCAGTGGTTAAAAGGACTTTCAAGCTAGCTATGTACTGAAAAATTAATATTCGCAATAAAGGGAAAATTCAAGGACTTTGGAAACATGTGAAGGACTATTCACAGTAGTATTCTTCAATACAAGCACTCTATTTTTCACAAATGAATTACTAAGGTTTTGACAAAATGTAGGCAACATCATTTTTAGTTTGTAATTTTTATTTTTTGACCATGTTTTGTATGTCTGTCATAGATACAAAAGAGAATAAAAATAATGGTATAAGGAACTATTAATATATTGCTGTAAGGACTAAGCTGAAGAAGTGACCGCACATTTGGCACTGTGGTTATCCTTTCATCACCGACATCTTCATGGCTCAATATCTGAAGGATTCTGGCATCTTACCTGGAAATACCATGAGCTCCTCCTGCGTTACCATGGTGATGGTGAGAGGCCTGGCCGTGACAACAAATCGGTAGAGAGGAGACGTGTGCTCTCCGTCTGTCACTGTGAAACTGAAACCACCAGAATCCTCCCCTGGAGAAACAGAAGAGTTTGGATGTTACTTACTGGTCATTTAGTTAGGTAATTTATTAGTCTATTTCTTTCCTCTTATATTTTCATTTATATTATTCTGCTTATGTATATCTGCTACTTACTAATTTAGAAAAGCAGAATGTAATTTGCAGAATGTAACTTGCTATACATTTGTAGTAAATTATACTTCTATTTGGCACACTAAAGGGACAAATAAAGATTACTCTCAAGTACTATTTTGACACAAAATGTCCACAGAATATCTGTGGGGCTTAATAAGGTTGTTGATCAATACCAGTGACTATTGATTACTTTCCCAGGTATTGAGAGTTCTGCTTAGAAACACAGACACTTGTGTAGAAGGTGAGATGTTCTACACAGTAATGTTTGTTGTAATACCAGCAGTCTAAGATAGATGCCGATAAAGGTCATAGATTAATATACAATATACTAATGCAAAAAAAAACATTTAGAAAAAGTCAGATAGAGGCATTATATGACTGAACAGTTACTTCGTGTCCTCTTAACCTAGTGGACTCACCCTCGTGAATGAAGATGACCTCCCCTTTGTTTATATGAGCCTGTGTGAAATTTAGTATGCTGTACTCAGGCGCTTCTTTCAACGCCACCATCCCATTGGTTGGCACCTCAACGTGGTAAACCAGTTCCTCTGCAGTGGTATCAGCATCGTCAGTGTTCAGCATGCTGGTGGTGATGTCAGCTTCCTCTCCAGCAAGAACCTGTGAAATATCAAAGACAGTGGGAGAGAGAGAGAGAAACGGAGATGAAAATATACCACAGATTACTTAGTCTGAGTTATGTTTGGAGGAATGTAATTAAGGCCAGGTGTCATGAGTTTATTTGAAAATGATTAGAGGCTGCTTAGTGTATATAAGACAAAATGATGCTGTCTGTTAACATGTGTCGGAAGTTCTTCAAAGTACAACAGTAATTTCTTATATAGATAGAAACAAAGAAACAGAAACAAGCAAAAAAAGCCAGCCAAACAGGGAACCAACAGGAACACAAGAAATAGTCAATTCCTACAAACATCCTACAAACAGCCACCTCCAAAGTAACAATTTTAGAGGTTAATTATTTCTCTCTGGCAGTCTAGACGCTCCTGTTATCAGAAGATGGAGCACAGCAGTGCAGGCTGAACGACTCTCCCTGGGTGGAGAGGGCTTTAATGGAGTTCTAATGGTTGGCTGGCTGAAAGGAGCATTAATTGAAAGAAATGGGCCAGATCCCCAGAAAGACATTCTTAAATAGCTGGAATCAGTTGGGAGAGTGAGCCGAGGGTACCCTGCAGTAAGAGGTACGTATCGATCTCGAAAGCCATCTCTCTCGCTCTGTCTTTCTCAAGACTCAGGATGAAGCCTCAGGCATGAGGAAGAACAGAGGAGAAGTCTCAGCTGTAGATATTAAAGCTTCAGGTGTCAACCACTGAGAGTCAGTTGTATTTAGAAGCTCGTTTTTGCTATGTGGCACAGGCAAGCACATATCATTATCATCCATAACACATACGTCAAGAGGTATTTCATAAGGAAGTACTAGAAGTCTTAAGTGTGGTAATTAACTTTTAAATTTAGCCCACTTTCTCTCAGCCTTCCTTTCGTACCTCTATGTCAGTTATTAAGTCCCTTAGAGAGTTGGCATAAACTTGTGGCATGCATTTGTGCATGTGTGAGTAAAGAAGGAGATAACAGACTCAATAATTTAAAACTCAACCTGTCTAACAGCTCTGTTGCATTCTGGTCTACTTCTGATTTCTGGATTTTAAATAAATAAATTACTTTTGTGCTTTTGAGGTCGAGGCCCCGAAACTTTGGAACAGCCTTCCCGATTCCATCAGATCTGCTAAATCTGTGGTGATTTGTGGCTACTGTGGCTGCTGAAAGCTCATTTCTACAGGTTAACCTCTGTTTGCCTTTAGTTTTGTTTATTTTAGTCCTGCTTTAATTCTTGTCTATGTATCATGCATATGTACAATATAGTATGTATGTGTGTAGGTATGTATCTATACTTGTATTTGTATATGTCCATTGTATCCTATATGTGAAGCACTTCATAACTGTGTGTTTGTGCTATACAAAAAAATTAAAAATATAAATAAAATATTGTTGACATGTAAAGTGCAGAAAATGCTGCTGATGTTACCAGATCTGTGCTCTACAAATCTTTGTATGATGTCACATTGTCTACACGTGCTCAGTTTTCATGGGATTTTGAAAATGCACCACCAAACAACACAAGTGAGCCAGAAAGCCACAGTACATTAACAACAGCAGTTTACAACAGCGATTAAGTGCTTTAGGGCAGACTTTATACTATATATTATTTAATTCACTGTAATAGCAGCCTAAATACTTAATTTAGTATTTAAGTTTATACTGTAGGCTATGTAATCCAAACATAGATCTACACACAAAAAACAATTTAAAACAATATATCACCACAGTAGCAAGTTTCTAGTGACTCAGAACTAAACTATTAATCAAAACAAGTGTAAGAGTCTACTCTACAGCCATGCTAATGGCTCTGTGAGGCTGTACCTTTAGTAAGTGGGGCTTGAAGCATTTCAGTCTTCACTAAAGTGGAGGTCTGAATGACCAACTGAGATCTCTACAGCCACATTGCCAGTGTGTCTAAAAAACATGTTCCATTTCCCCTCTTTTTTACATGAAATGTTCTGGAGCCAAACTTAATGACAACACAAACCGACTAAATTGCTGTCTCTTTCAGTCCTCTGTGTAATTTCTGGTATTTCAGACCCATCCAGACTCGTTCAATACAACAAATGTGTTGTGAAGTGTATAATTTAGTTGCCTCACAGACCACTGCTCATAACATCCCTTTCAGCCATCAAAGTTCTATCACTATGACATAGCATCAACAGTTCAAAGCCATAATTCAACAATACACTCTTTTTTTGCGTGTAGATTGCATCTTTTTTCCTCTCAAATGATAACTTTTACAACTGGTAACAACTTCACAAACAAGTAAGTTTTGAGTTGAAATCAATTGTACTGTTCATGTTCATTCATTCATGTTCACAATTTCTGCTGCTATACATTTTTTAAGAAACTGTATTGTACAGTGGCATCAGAGGTCACAAGCTTGTATATTATATCTGAAAGTCCTACCTATGTGTACCTGCATTAAGGTGATAACTGTTAAAAGTCTTTAACCTTTCAATAAATACTTTATAAACTCTAAATTACTATAAATTTCAAATGTGTGTGCTGAGTTTAAAAGAAACATAAGTAAGACTTCAACATGCAAACCAATTAAAATACTAAAATACAAATAAAAACATACTTTAAACATACCTCAGCAATGTGACAATTATGTACATTGTTTTGATTTATCAATTGTTTAAACAACATGAGCGCTGATTTGATGACTTACAAGTCAAAATATGTCTGGACGTCTTGGTTAAATGCAGACTAAATCAGTTTTTTTGTCACAGTAACTGTTGTTTTATAAGCATATAAATGACTATATTCAAATGTGTATTTAACCCTTTTTTGCACTAGTCATTTCAGTGCCTAGTGGGCAGCCTTTTTGCCCAGGTGTGGAGAGCAGAGGTGCTGATGTTTGGGAGTAAGCAGGTGGCTAAATCTGGTGGCTACACTGTCTGCTCAGAAGGGACTGAGGCCTGCTGCTTGCATTTGCAGATATTTGGGGATCCCAGCTACAACAAGTGTATCAACTGTACCAAACTGTACTAAAGAGTTCAGCTGTAATTTGTGAAACATGGATTGACACTAGAAGTCAGTAGCTCATGCTTCCACCAGGACTGCTGCACATGAGATACCTGCAGAGACTGTTAACCAGATTGCGATTGGATCTAGTGACCATTTAGCCATGAGGGAATTAGACTATCAGAGAAGTCCTGCCTGAAGAATCACCAGTGGAGAGAAAAACCTTTCATGTGTCAGATACCTCAATGACAAAATGGGGGTAACCTGCCTGGAAGAGCTCGGTATGTGGCGTGTCACCTTAACAGGAAGAATGTCATATCATCCTATGGGAAATTATGGCTCTGCATCACTTTAAGGCCACTGATAGGTTGCAAGGATATTTCTGGTATAACTGACAACTACATCATTTCAGCCAGCATCAACAAACCACTCTGCTGCTGAAGCCTACATAGAACCTGTGATATCAGGCATGGGAGAATCTTCACCTCCTCTGGGTAGTTTACATCTCAGGCCAGCAGAAAGTAAAGCCTGAATAGCACACCCCAGTAGGACACCCCTTGTGGGGGATTAGAAACTGAACCCAAAAATTCTGAGCCAAATCTGGACTCTGTAAAGGTGGAAATGGATTGTTTGCCTTAAGGCAGAACACCCACTTTCCTCAGTGCACCATGGATGAGACAGATGCTCTATGCGTTCCTTCTGTTTTATCCCTCCCCCTATTGAGAGAGAGGCTGAAAGTCCTTCTGGTAACTCTGAATGTGATGACTCAGAGATTACTTAGCAGATGATAGCACCAATTTCTTAGCATTAAAGAGCACTGTTGCAGGCAAAAACTAGTGTTTACCTCACCATCATTTCCTCCACCAGTACTAACGGAGCTGATGCTGTCAAAGGTTTATTTTTTTAAGGATGGTCGGAACAATCTACTGACAAGAGCCAACAGAAAATATGTCTTAATTTAGAGCACAACCTCACGACAAAAGCCTCTAGTCATCTTGGCAATTGACAAGTGACTTTTTGATCTTCAGGGTATTGTGCAATTTGTTTTAGATGTACAGAGAAAAAAATCATGTATGGAGAACAAAATCAAAAACAGTAAATGTGACCTCACCCTACACCAATGAATTTCACTGGGAAGCTGATGTGAGACAGTGCTTTTTTTTCCGACACAAATGATTATGTATGTAATGACTATATTACACAAATGACTTGTAATGTCCATTGGGAAGATGATAATAACACTGATTATCTATTGTGCTGAAATCCAAATTTCTACACCAGATATAAGAAAACACAATTTACTTGCCTTCTCAAATACTAAAAAATGTGTCAATATTATATATAAAATATATAAAATAAGGTCACATCACCAGGTTAAAGGTATTGTCAGTAGTTGTGATGGACATTTTTCTACAGTGCAAACCCAATCTCTGACACTAGATGGCCACATCAACCCACGCTACACAACAGCAAGGCACTAGGCTATATAGGGCAGGTAATCTGAAAAAATTGATGGTTTATATAACAATCAATGCATTTAGCACCTAAGAGGATGGGCTGCAAATTTAATTTGATCGGACACAATGGCTGATATTTCATTTGGAGGCAGTAATGAAAGAGCTGCTATAGGCAAATGACTTAGTTTGCCGATGACTCAACAGGATACAACCGTCTCTTTAAATGTTTCAGACTCTGAGGGGCGCCAGAGGTCTGAAAGTGCAACCCCCAGACGGCATCCGCAATCTTGGCTGGTTTAAGTGCAGGCAACACCAGTGTGTTTTTAACTCTATACTGGGGAGTGGTGAAGTAAAGGTACACAAACTATAGGAAAACAACAACAAGAAACATGCTAGTTTATTGTCAGTGGCTATGATGTAATATATGGCCATGAAAAAAAAAGACAGTGGTGGTGTTCCATTTACACTCAATGGTCATGTGCACAAATAGCAAGAGGGATTAGGATGGCATTCAAAGCAAGAGTGTTTGGATAGATAGATAGATAGATAGATAGATAGATAGATAGGAAGGAAGGAAGAAAGAAAGAAAGAAAGAAAGAAAGACCCAGAGAAACAACTATTCAGACACACATAACCAGACTGAGACAGACTGAGACAGAGTGTAAACCCTAATCGAAACCAGCTGTATCCTATAGACTGGGCCAAATGGGATCAATGGTGAGCTAGAACAGAGCCTGAGCACAGCCATGTTAGTCATCATGTCTGATCATCTGCTGCAGGGTCACTACACACACACTTCCTGCTTTAAATCAATCCAAGTGCTGCTGGGTCAGCCCTGACTCTGTGTGGGGAGACATCCACGTATTATTATGTTACATTCTGCAACCGCAGCAGAGGAGGCACAGGGATTCTATGCCGCCCTCACTCTGCCAGAAAGCCATGGTCTCGTCGACCATCTTGGTTTTCCAAAAATATGGGTTGCCAGGGAGACGCGGAGCCACAGGCAGAGCAGGGAAGGCTGAATGACACAGTTGGTTTCCAGTTCTTTGAGCTGATTACTGCTGTTTATTTCCCACTGCCTGCCTGTAGAATCTACTTCATTGATCCTTCAAAACTTGTGTTGCAAACACGCTCTGAACCTACTGTAGATACAATTAAATAAGGACAATGTTGAATAAACACTTGTAATCATTGTGATGAAATGATTTAGTGATAGGGCGTAATAAGCGAGATTGATCCACAATGTCAGAAATGTAACAGTTCAGTGGAACACTTCTTGAAAAACTTAACTTTTGTAAATTTAGACACATTTTGGGAATATCTGTTGTTGCTGTTTGTTGATAGCTGTATAGTCTCGCGATAACATGCTGTATATCTTAGTGTGTGTTAATAGAAAAATATGATGCATATGAGTGTTTCTGGCAAAAACATGTTTTTATTATACTTTACTTAATATATACTGTTTGCTCTTATGTTACTTGCTATTTTGGATATATTCAAGATCTTTTTAATAGATTTGATGTATTGGGGGCGGCGCAGTGGTGCAGTGGTTAGCACTGTCGCCTAACAGCAAAAGGTCGTGGGTTTGAACAACAGCCTTTCTGTGTCTTCCTCCCACCATCCAAAGACATGCAGGCTAGGTTAATTGGTATCTCTAAAATTGTCCATTGTTGTGAATGTGAGTGTGAGTGATTGTTTGTCTATGTGTGGCCCTGCGATGGACTGGCGACCTGTCCAGGGTGTACCCCGCCTTTTGCCCGATGTAAGCTGGGATTGGCTCCAGCCCCCTGTGACCCTGTACGCAGGATAAGCGGTTGAAGATGGATGGATTGATATATTGGATTCATTTTCCACTTTTTGAAATTGATAGATGGAGTATTTTGACGGAGTTTTCACTGTGTACTCAAGTGTTTTGAGATGTTTATCATTCTGGGAGGGTTGGATGGTTAACCACACCTGTCTTCGTAGAACCCATCAGTGTAGTGGCATATTTATGAATGAGGTATCCAAAGATTTTGATCTGATGAATATTCAACAGAGATTGAAATGTTGTCCATTTGAATGAAGATAAGAAAGAATGACCTCATAAAAGCAAATCTTTTAATTCCAGCAAACTTCTGAATCTTTAGGCTGTAATTCTGCTAGGACCCCAATCAATTAGAAAATATTAACCAGAGTTAATTACAGATGGAAATATTTAAATTACATTTCCATTTTTTCATTTAGCTGACGCTTTTATCTAAAGCGACTTATAATTGCTATATATATATATATATATATATCAGAGGTCACACGCCTCTGGAGCCACTAAGTGTTAAGTGTCTTGCTCAGGGACACATTGGTGTGGATTCAAACCCAGGTCTCTCACACAAAAAGGCATGTGTCTTATCCATCACCGCCCCATACCACGAAATATGTTTATAAATTAGACACATGTGATATTTAAAATGTTATTTCAAAAAAAACGTTGACTAATGAATGTGGGACTATACATATATGGCAAGTACATGCCTCTGAGATACAGGGATAAGTGTAGGTACTGCTATAATAATACTATCTTCCCTTATCTCCTGTTCTACTGCAAACTGGGGAATCAGCAAATTTGAAACTGCATTAATATGCATAATGATACAGTAAACCTGAAATTCTGCTTGACACTGTATTGCGTGCATACAGTAGTGAATCACTGCCCTCTTACACTTATGTGGCTTAAATGATTTGCTTTCCACATTTGGTGCAGTCAAGCTGAGAATATGTTAATTCACTTCTATTTCATTTCTCTTTATAAAAAACAAATTTGCTGTGGACGCCACTCCAGTACTGATGCAGCATGCATCATCGTCTGTAAGGTCAGTAAAAATTCTCTGCATTTATTGTACTTGCTACATGAAGTGAATTTAATTCTCAGTTCATACAGGATTCATGAAAGTGGACTGTAACTGCAGCTGGACTATCCAATAAGATGTGAGAAAGATCAGCATTGCGTACAGAGTTCATTCAGAGTTCAGAGTATTTTAAATCTTAACACGATTTTATATTAACTTAAACTGTAATGTAAGATATTCCCTACAAACATAAGACCTTTGAGTGTTGAGTGCATCTGGACTTCTAAATTTAGCAGTTGACTAAATTCACTTTTCATAAAATGACCCCTTTTAGAATCTCATCAACCACTTTTAAGCCATTTATCTACCATTCCTTCAAATTTTTGTGGCTTGGGCATAAGAACAATTATGCAAATGCAGGAGCAGGTGGGAACGCCTACCACCTGTCAGTAACATTTCACAACTTGTGCTGGTTTTTATTTCCAGCATATTGCAGGAGAGAAAGCAAATATATCCACAAAAGTATCATGAAATAAACAGAGCACTGGAACCAACACAAACCTGTAGGGAAGCAAGTTATTTCCTCCATAGTTTCATCTTTCTAGTATAAAATACTCCTTCCCTTGTTTTCAAAGGTCAAATGTTAGTTTTTTCCTCCCTCACACACTGTGAAGGTTGTGGTCAGATTAACTTCTCATCACTTCAAATTTACTAAAAGTTTCCAACAAACAGAAAGTTTACATTTTATAGATATAAACGATCTTCCTACAGCAACATTTCCATCCCATTCACTGTTGAGTATGTTGGAGGAAAGCTCAAAGTAACAGTAAATGCACTTTCAAAGAGCAAAACATTACCTCCAGTCCTGTGTTACGTGTCAGTTTTGGCGGCTCATCGTTGACTGGTATGACAGTCACTGAGATGGTGACAGGGAGGCTCCGGCGCTCAATCTCATAAGCTGTGGCAGAGAGTGTAAAACTGTCCTCTGTGCTCTCGGTGCTGTCATGCATGTAGTAGATGTGTCCAAGTTCCATCTGGAGAAGACAAAAAACGATCCAGTTGTCACTCAATTCTGAATCAGACCTGAATGGTAGGAAACATCATTAAATAGGCAGAAGCTGGGTGAGCCTACAAGGTGGAATAACATTTAACAGTGTGACTGTGTCTCTTTACACCAACATCCAAAAAAACACTTTTAAAAAACCATGAAGCCACCATATCCTGGTTAACTTGGACAAACTCCAATGAGAATTGGTAGAAGCTTAAATTCTTAATTTCATTCAAATGTTTTGGTGCTCAGATAGCTGTCCATCGCCTGATACATGGAACTCCAATCATTTGTCTCATAATAGTCAGGTTATTTATCATTTGGGCTACTACTCAACCATTAATCTTCATCAGTGTTTTATATATAAAAGATATCCTGTGTCCACATTTATGGAAAGCAGGATCCATTTCTATCCCATTGCTATTTATTTATCATCTCCAAATACATGACATAGGGATGTTAACTCGAATTGTTAATTTGTTTGATCTTTATAAGCTGAAGGGCTTTCAACAGTGACAGAAAAACATACATTTGATCTAGAATTACACTATTACAACCGTTTTACCCAGTATAATCATGAATAATGTTTTAATGTCTAATAATGTCAATAACAATGTAAGTTGGCATAGGACACTACATAACTTTATACCAGATTTCTTTTTAGTACTTTGTAACTTTGGTTTTGAACATCTGAGTTTAAAAGATTAGTTTCACATTCTCGAAAAATATGCTTTTTTGCTTTTTGCCTAGAATTAGAGGAAAGTTAGCCAGAAGACAGTTAGCCTAGCGTGGCATAAAGACTGGTCTTCCGTTGGCCATTTTTTTGTATGTATTACTGTAAACAAACAGGATGTAACATGCAACTGAGCTTTAGAGGTGCTGATGGGCAGATTTTTTGGACACAGTCAAGCTATCTGTTCCAGTCTTTTTGTTAAGCTAAGTGTTTCCTTAATGTAGCATCATATGTAACGGACAGATATGACAGTGATATTGATCAGTGAATAAGTATTTCCCAGATTGTCAAACTATTCCTTTATGTTTTTAGGAGATGAGAAAAAACAATAGCATTCTGTGTTAACCTACAGAGACATGTATCTCTGTTTAGTAGAAACAATATATTGTGTTGTCCTATGCAGTTAATACATGTTTTTAAAGTTTTAAGACAAAGGCTACTGGGAGCAGCAGGAGAACAAGGGGAATCTCCCCTGTAGTATGAAACCTTGAGGGAAACCAGATGCACAAAGGAATTAGTCATCCAACGTCAAGTGAACTAGATGGAAAACAGCACCTGAGGCCAGGCCAAGCCAACTCTGATGACTTTCTACATAAAGAAAAGGAATCTCAGCACTCAGCATCCTGTGTTCTTGTTCCCCAGTTCTGTAGTCCTATATCGATCATATAATACGCAACCTAATCTTATTCTGTACAAAATTTACAGACATTCAGGGTCCTTCCCCGCAAAAAGGACTGTTAGAACTTTGTATACAAAAGCCAATAAGCTGCAGTGATGAGGGGACCTGCTTCAGAGAGCAGGAAGTGCTAAATGGATCCCATATGACTTGCATCCTTCTGGAATAACAACCCCCATCATCATTACTGATCGGGAAAAGTCAGCAAAACAATCAGTCTGCTCGCTGGGACAATAAACAGTGGGTGGTTGTTGGACATATGGCCTTCAGATTCACTTTGAAAAAGACTGAAGCAGGTGTCAATATTTTAAACTAGCTGCATTATTTATTTTATTTTTGATTGATGTAAAATCTCAGGGTCAGCGCACTCAATGTATTTTGGAAAATCTGTATAAACCGTAGAAGCTTGCCCACTTTGTTTGGAAAACATGTTGTATTTTGTAAAAAAAAATAAAGATGCCTGTGGGGAATTTAATAGGTTTCCAAAGATGGAAGATCTAATTAAGACCTGACAAAGGTGTATAAGATCAAAGGGTTCTGATTTTGAGTGTTTAGATTTCCTAAACAAGTTGGATCCAACTCAATATTGCATATATTACTGAATGTGAACATGACTTTACCGTTCAAAGCCTGAGTAAACCATATTCAATGCTGTGGTTAGCCATACATTGTCTGACAGTTTTTATACTTATGTGACACATCTGGACCACATGACACCTAGAGTTACTTAACATTCTTGTGGTCGGTGTTCATGTAGGGGTGTGCATGAGTTTTTCTCACTGCACACCCCTGTGTTACTGTACGCCTACATAACCTCAGTGAACCACCCCAACTGATGACTTTAATGCAAAATTACTACCACTACACACCAGTAAGTTCAGTGTCCATTCCCAGGGAGGACGTACCCAGTAGAGCTTAAAATAAAATACAAAAAAGTACACGCACATCAGACTTTCATTTTGGAACAATTACAGTCTGGTTAAAATGCTGAGCCGACTGAGGCTTGGACATTTATTCTTCAATGTGGTACTCATTTGGGAGACCTGACTTTGTTTCATTCTCTGAGTATAACAGTAAAAGAAAACATTACACACTGTGCACACATAAAACATCTCCAAGTAGCAGTAAATAGAAAAGCCTTTTTTCTTGTGTGACATTTCCATAGTGGAAGATGATGATATCTATGTTCATTTTTGTCTACCCACTACCAATGCAACTGCTGCTGTGCACTAGACTCATCCGAGTTGCACATTGGGATCTCTGAGAGACACTATGAGTGAGTCTGGCAGTACCAAAGCGCAGGAGATTTGTGTACACTCACACATTATAGGAATATACCAGGCCAGTTTATCTTGGCTTCAGGCAGTCCAAAGGCATCGTCAGTTTTTCCACAATGGTTCAGCTAAGTAGAGAGGAGTAGAGGCAGACCAGGGCTGGATGTAGGAGCAATAAGATATGTGTCTAACTAGCTCCCCCAAACCATGTGGTCCATTCAGAATGCATGAGGTTTTTCCACCAGTAACTACTCATGCATTTTTAATATTTTCCTAATGCTGGGGCCCCAGAACCACACGGAGGGAGACCAGATAGCTCTGCTGCAGCAACTCCCAGATTCTCCCTCCCCTCTCTATCTGGTACAACACAACAAATCCAAAACAGCTCAGAGAAGTAACAGGGGAAAGTTCCATGGTGATGCTTTCCTGTGGTAATCCTCACAACCACCATGATCTAGTTGTGAGAGGAAGATGTTATACTCCCTGGAGTTATTAAGATGGGATAAAATATGGATAATTGGGTTTTTGGGGGTCTTCTGGGAAGTTTTTAATCCCAGACTGACAAAAGTGTAAAAATATCTGTCCAAAAAACATTCAGGTGCTGTGTCCAGACAGTATATGCCATTTGATTAATCAAATCCTTAAAATGTTAGCTAGAGGAGACATTGTTTGAGTACGTTTAGCAAAACATGTGGTGCACATATGCTAACCATTTAATGAAAACAACCATTTGATAAATAAAAAGTCTCAAGTTTTATTTTCTTAAGGATTTAAGATTATCATATTTCTGCAGGAACCCCTATATATATATGTGTGTGTTTCTGTTGATGCTGGTACATCACAAATTCCAAGCAAATATGCAAATTGATTGGAATTATAGAAACTGATACATGCATGCACAGAAATTATTTAAAACTAATGCATATAGAGGACAGGAGCTGGATAATTAGGTAAAGGCAAATAACCAATGACCTACCATACTGGCGAGCAATGAAACTTCACTTGATTGTCAATTAAAACATCTTTGACACTTATGTGGGAAGGGTTCATTCAAATGTTTAAACCAGTGGTGATATACGAGAGTTAAGGGCAGTATTATTTCAATGAGAAGGCAGTGGAGATGTGATTGTTTAAACATCCTTGGTGATATTTTTGTTACTTGTAATTGAATTTATAATTTCTATTTCTTTCATCATATCACTACATACCTCTTCCCATGTAAAGTAAGTAAGTTCGTCTCCATCCTGGGTGCGGATTTCCCCATGCTGTGGTGGCTCTTCTACAACGAAGTCAATGTTTGCTGATCTGTAGAAAGGATGTGAGATGTTAACAATCTCTGTGTTAATTGCTCTGCTGAGGCCTTCCTTCACTGTAAAGTTGAAGGTCTGGATGGGGATGAGCCGTGGCACAATTTTCACGGAGATGTGCAGGTCCTCCACTGTGGTAAAACCATTACTGACATCTACTGTGAATGCGTCGTTTCCCTGAAAGAGAGAAAGAGATGTTGCTAATAGTAAAAATAAACCTTGTACCTCATCAGAGTCTAAGTTTGTCTTTTGTCTGATTTTACTCTCAGTGTGATTACGGAAGGGAACAAGCTGCCACATCTGATTTACTACAGCAGAATAAATTAAATGACAATAAACCTGGATGGATGCAGACACATAGAGAATGTGCCCCTGATCAATGTCCTCTTGAGTGAAGGAATGAATGTAGTCGGGGACAGGTGAAGCAGTGCTGTCTGAGCTGTTTGTCAGCTTGACCACATGACCGAGACGAGGAGGCTCTTTAATGGTGAACACCATCTCTGTAGGCAAAATATCAGCTTGATCCACCTAAAAGGCAAAGGTACACTCTGTTAATGTATTATTTGATCATATCATCCCTCTTTTGTGTAGGGCCAATGTTAAACTTGCAGAAGCATACAGTTGGCTCAACAAAAAACTCGTACATCAATAGCATATTGTCCAATGCACAAATTCAGAAGAAGCTGCATAATGCTGCATTATGCATGGAGAAACCCTTTTCATCTCTGTTTTGTGTGTGTAGTGAAATTACTAAGCTTTCTGACTAATGACTAATGAAATACACCTTCATATGCAGCATACATACTAAAATTGCTTGACTTTTGAAGTGTGGTGAAGATTAATGCTGTTGTCCCCCAATGCAATACAGTTGCATTGGGGAACAACAGCACAGTTGTGCAGTTGTGCAGCTATTCCAGTGACAGTTGGTAAAATAAATGAAATAAACAAAAAAAAACTTTTTCATTGAAATTTGCAGTAGTGTTTCAAAGTTTCAAAGAACTGGATCATTTCTGTTAAATACAGGAACAATCTTGTGACTTAATGTATACTACATTAACTCTTAGTATACTACCTACCAGAACAGCACTGCAACACTGTGACTGTATGGTGAACACAAACTTAAAAGAAGACATTTGTGATATCTGGCAACATTTAAAGTCATGCTGCAGATTTACACACATGCAGATTTATAGTCACCCCACTTTGAAAACATTTAATAACTCTCTGGAGCCTGAAGCCTTGAAGTGTTTAGCAGTCATGCTTGCATTTGACAATATTTCAGAAGATCATACTACTTTCCATTTCATAGTAAGAACACACATTGGAAAAGCTCCCAGAGGCCAAGTCAATATTTTACCTCTTGTAAAGGCCATTCTGTCAAGGCTTTGTTCAATACATATTTCAGTAGTATGTGTACTGGGTATCTAGGTTCTCCTCCAGTCAATACTGTAGATTTAAAATGTGTGTGCTAAGGTAAAATTAAATTTTAAAAGAAAGAACATTTTACTTTCAGAAATATTCCTCATTATTTCAAAAGTCAAGCTCTATATAGAGAATGAGTTATGAATGGACCGGAAATTTAAACCTCATTAATTGCATTCAAGATGAAGTGCAGGCAGGCTCATCTAATAAATTACAGTGGGCTTCAGGAAGCTCCTCAGGGGTTCCTTAGTGCTGTTTTCCACACTTAATAGACTGTAATTTAGTACATAAACTAGATTAAAAGCAGCAACTGTACGGTCATATTTAGCCCTGCTTTCATGTAGTTATAATGTAGATAATAGACAGGGTTACAAAACAGTGCAGTACGCTTGAATGAGTCATGTGAAACATCTGTGTCAGAAAGAGAAAACAAACTTGAAAAAGACTGTTCTATCACACAATCACTGCCAAATTGTAGAAGTATTAATATTATTAGACAGCATAAAATATTAGTAATGTTATTATGCTGTCTTATTGAATAAAAACAAATGTCTGCTTTATAGATTAAATGTCAACAGGGCAAATTCATTTAAATAGTAGATTTGTTTGAACTGTAGCTCTAGATCACATAAAAAATAAAAAGTTTTGCTCAGTAAACATTACCTTGAGATTATCCTCGTTGATTATGGTGTGCTCCCCCTCATAGGAAATGATGACCTCGTTGGTTTTCACCTCAGGCTCTGAGAGGTAACCTTGCTTGAATATTTTAATCCTAAATGTGCCCTCTTCAGAATGTCCTCTTGCTTGGACGGTGAAGCTAAAGGAGTCTTTGGACCTCAGACTCTCATAATTGTGCTCATATGACACAACACCTTTTTTCAGGTCCTCTTGGGTGAACACTGAAGCTTCAATCCCACTCACAATAATCCTGCCATCGCTGGGTGGTGATGTGACCTGGAATATGATCTCACTGTCGTCTCTGATGTCCATGTTAGAGTCAGCGCTCAACAGGGTGGTGTTAAGTGTTTTGGTGCTTCCATGGTCGATGACAATGATTGTGTTGTTTACTATTCGCAGGTACGGCTCACCTGCCTGGATCTGAAGCAGTGCCGTGGTCTTGTGGAAGCCATCTGAAACCTGTAGTGAGAAGCGTTCCCGGTCTGCTCCATGGTGGATGAAGAGGACGTTCTTATCTCGTAGGTCGGCTTGTGTGAAACGGAAAAGGGCCTGTGAGGGATTAGATGTTGAGATGATATTGCCTGAAAGGATTCCCTCACGAGCGTAGACGATTTGGGTGTCATTGAAATCAGAGTCATCATCCTTAAACTGGATGACATCAGTTGTTAACAGACGCTGACCGTGGCGAACTACATTGAAGACTCTATCCACAACCCTCACAGGAGCATGCTCGTTCTTGGATTGGATTGAAATTCTGAAAACACCACTCACTGTTGCCTGACTGTCTAGAATTTTCGCTCCTTG
>NC_060171.1:8985836-9136346 GCF_021292245.1 Micropterus dolomieu
TCCACAACCCTCACAGGAGCATGCTCGTTCTTGGATTGGATTGAAATTCTGAAAACACCACTCACTGTTGCCTGACTGTCTAGAATTTTCGCTCCTTGATTAAATGCTGAAAAATGGAACTCATCATTGCTTGTCTTGGAGCCATCATGCTTGTAAATAAGCCTGCCAAGCTGGAGGTCTTCACTGCTGAATACTCTTATTGCCCCCTCAAATCTAGGCAGCCCGGGTGGGGAATCCCTTATTAGTCGTCCGTACTTTGGTTCTTGTGTGACCTGGAACATAAAATCTGTAATACCTGGAGACTGTATCCAAAGATAGTTTTTGTTCAGAGTGAGCTCACCACCCTGTAAGACAACCAGCCTTTCATTGGTCAGCACGGGAGCATCTGCATTTGCAAGGATGTTTATAGGGAAGGTGTATAGAGGGGAGTACTGATCATCAGCAAGGACTCTGAACTGAAACTGATCAATACTATTCACAGCTCTTTGCACACGCACCCTGTAGCTAACAATGCTGTCCAAAATGTCCTTCTGTGTGAAGACGTCACCTTCAGCCAACTCTCTGTCTAATAGCTGGAGACTACCGAGCGTTGGAGGCTTAATGAGAATGTATTTTACAGTTTGTGGATCTGGGTTTTTCCCTTTTATTTCAGCTTTAAGTTCTGTAAGTTTGATTGTTTGCTCCTCACCGGCCTGCATCTCCAGTGGAACCAGATTAGAAACTTTCACTTGTGCTGGAATGATCTTGACTAAGAAGGTGTTGTTACTGAGGGAGAAGTGCCCTAGGTGGACATCAAACTGAATCTGCTCGACCAAAATATCTTCCTGGTCACTTGAGTCTGTGCTGACATACCTAAGGTGGTTTTGTTCCAGATCGGATTGATGAAAAGTTGTAACCTGTTTGTACATTCCATCACTTGTCATCACCTGTAGTTCTCCAAACAGCAGAGGTTGTGTAATGTTATAAATAATATCTCCATAACGAGGATGAGCGAGGACAGCCAGATTTTGAACACCTATAGATGCGTTGCTTCCTTGGAACAAGAAAAGGCCAGTATTGGTGACAATAGTCATATGTGGCTGTGCCACAGATAACTTAAAAGTAGCTGAGTGACTTACTGACTGTCCATCAGATACCTCCAGTGTAATTCCAGCAGCATTACCCGCTCTGTGTACAAAATAGATATTTCCATCTTTCAACTCCCTGCAAGTGAACTCTGAGATGCTTATTCCTGGCTGTTGGCTGTTTTCTAAGTAACCAACTTCTGTTGAAGGCTCTGAGGTTACAGTTACTACTAATTCATCACAGCGGTTGTCAGAATCCATGATTTTGATAAGGCTGGGACTCAAACGAGTCCTGCCGTTTTCTGTGATGGTGATTTCTCCTCCACCAAGTTGTGGTATATCATTGACGGGAAGAATTTCAACTGGGAGGACATACTTTTGAGGAGATTTTAAACATTCTGGAAGGTAGCCCTCAGTGTGAACAACCACATGTAGCTCTATTTGATCTGCATGCCTTTCATTTCCATCATGCATATACTTAATTTTCTCATTGACAACATCAAGAAGAGTGAACTTTTGTGTCCGTCTTGTGTTAATGTTCATGTCAACCAAGCCATACCAGGGATCATTCTGGAGAGTAAAAATTATCTCAGACTGACGCATTCCTGCAGCACTGAGGTCAAATGTAGGGCTAAGGTTGTTGATATCAAGAAGAACTTCTCCACCTTCAGGCACAAGCAATGGGGTGACATCAAGAAGTTTTGTTACATTTTTGAATATCTCTGGTGTGTCATCTGTTGGGTAGCAGTGCTGTTCGTTGATGTCCATATCACCATATGGATTGCGAACAGGTGGGGAAGTTGTGGTTGTGTCTGTGTCATAGTAAGTTGAGTAGTCATAGTCCTCTCCTTCACATTTAACATGAACGTCTTTGGTCACCAAAGCATCCTGCAGGCTTCTATCCTTCTGATTTATTTTGATTTCCGACAAGCAACCAATGAAGGATTCGATTATTAATTCCTCCTCTTCTGCGCGATTTAAGGACCCGCTCTCACGAAAGACATCCTTCATTTTCTTCTGGATGCCTCCCAGATATAAGTTTCCAACCAAGTCCAATTTTTCTGATGAATTAAAAGTGAGGGAGGAAAACTGACTATCTACATTAATGACAAAGGAATCCTCACTGACCTGTACCTTGACTCTATGCCACTGATCATCATCCAGCTTTACCTCATTATTCTCCAGTACCTCCATGCCACTGCCAAGGTCCAGCACACCTTTGAGATAGCCTTTCACAACACCAATAGCAATAAAGTCTGACTCTCGGCCAGGGTGGAAAACAAGTAACGCATCCTCAATGGTGGTTTTCATTAGGACCTCTAAGACCCTAGGAGCACCACTAGCCCCGCTCCAGGTGGGGAATGACACAAAGGAATCAGGAGTGCTGAAACTAGTTGCCTCCCCATCACCAGCCTCAAACTCACTGCTGCAGGATTCCTTTGTGTCATGGCATTCTTTAAATGCTTTGCTGAGAATATCAAACTGATGGGATTCAAATTTGACCTGAGTCATGCAGCCACGGAAAGGGGGAATAGCATTGCTGAGGTAGGGAGCATCCAGGTCTCCTGTTCCTCCAAGCCAAATGCCCAAGTCAATATTGAGCGGTTCCCCGTCATCATTCAAGGGAACATATGTCGGGAAGAGCTCATCAATTGTCATGGTGAGTTTGCCATCATGCAGTGTGAGTAAGATTTTATGCTCCAAAAGGTTGTTCAGTTGTACTCCTTGGGATGAGGACAGTGTCACCTCGCCAGCCCCCAAGTTCATCCGTGCCTACAGGAAAACAAAACATTACATAATAAATGGGCAACACATGGATGTGACTCAGGGCTAATTTTTAAAGGGAATACCCCTAAAATGGAATGAACATAACAACTTTGAACAGTTCTGTCAATATTTATAAAAAAAGAAACAACACACAAATACAAAACCAAGTACTCTTATCCATGCTCATGACCATTTCTGGATCCTCTCACTTAACATTTATGGAGGGTTAATTCGCTGACTCATAAAACACTTGAGTAAAAGACTAATTTTATTGCAATATTAAAATTTATGATCTAGTCATTGTACCCCAGAAAATTCCTCAGGTATGCTCACAGTGATGACTAAGCTAGATTTAGAAAATGAACTAGTTCCAAGATATTTCAAGAATAAGATCAGATAGGTTAAACCATATGATTCTTTGCATGCATGACAGATAAGGCAATTTAATTTCTGTAAAGCCTTGAGTCTATTTGCATAGTGCATCTCATATCCTCCTCATCACAGGAGGAAGAGAATGAAGAAGACTAAGAAAGTAATATTTCCTTTTATTACACGTACCCTGAGATTTCACCTCATTGAAAATGCAGCATTATTGTCCTTCCTGGGGAAACGCTATATGAATCTCTGTGATAGCACACCTGATACTAATTCTGCTTCTTTTTGAAGCTGTCAAGCAATTAATTATAGATGTGAAATGTCATGGTTCTCATTCCAGTGAGAGAAGAAGAGAAGACAACAGGAATATCCAATCATATTCGGTTGTTTTCAGAGAGACACCTATGAAATGGGTCATATACAAACTGAATGGCTCTCAAGACTACATTTAAAGTCACACTCTTCACAACCCATTTACACCTTTGTAATGCATTCAAAAGGTATGGGATATTTTAAAGTTAAAATGCACAAAAGTACTTTCATGTGGGATGTAATTTTATGGCATGTACTGTCACTGCTTTAAATTATAATATATAATATATAATAATATTTATATTATAATAATATTTATTTATATAATATAATTAAATATATATATATATCTATACATATCTATATATCTATCTATCTATATATGTATGTATTACTATAGTTAATTAAAGTGTTTTTTCTCATACTTGCTTCTCCCGCAAAGGAAAATAAAAATGATAATATTTTTGTTTTTTGGTAGTGGAAGAAGTTGTTTAGGCACAAAAGACAGACATTATTGTCTTGTCTGTCTAAAGTCCTGCTGTGTCTTTTAGGTATCATACTTTCTCTTAAAATAAGTGCCTGTGCAGTGCTAAAACTTCTCATTTCTGATATAATACATGCATGCTCATCCAGTCTTAAATTCACAGATGATGATTTGGGACTGACTAATCTACATCATCTGAAGGTGTGTGAAAACATTTCAACCTTGGTTCCGCACATTGTTAAATATTCACCTGTACTTTCCCATTTTGGAGCTCAAGGAACAAGTAGTCCTCTGTTCCTGCAGCCAGTAACAGCAGCCCACTTCGCCGACTAGTCTTGATCTGTAGTGACAGGTGGAAGGTGGAGACATCTTGAACGGCTTGTAAACTGCAGAAGCTGTCCCCAAAGTAGGATTCTGTGAAGGTTGAAAATAGCATTTAAAGTTAACATGTGTGTGTCATGTTAGCCTAGAAGTCTAAGGCATACTACATAACTGCAACAATCAGTGATTTTTACTGTCTGTCACCCAACACAAACACATTTTTTCTTTAACTGTCTACTTTTGAATAAAGACAAAAATGCCATAGTTTTGTTGCCATTTAGACAAGAAAAACACCAACATTTTTAGTGGAAAATGAAATTACCTGATTTACCTGACACAATTTGCATTTTCTATGGTGTGGCAACATTACATGGCTCATTATATACAGTATAATGAGCAATGTTATACAAAGACAACATACAAAAATCTGCATACAATGCTATATAACTGCTGTCATATCCTACAACTGCTGGATGGCAACTTTGTGAATTCTAATGTGGGAGTTTGGAGACACTAATTAGATGAGCATTTTTCGGAGTCTAACGTTACAGTGCAACTTGCTCTGGACTGATTTCTATATTATCAGGTGTCCTCCATCTGCTCCTGGCTGAAGAGGAGCTCCTCTGGCCTCAAAGGGATTCTCTCACTGAGACATCAGTCATTACCCCTGCGGAGGTTTTCTGGGCATATAGAGTCTTGGGGTGCAGGATTTCCCAGGCTTGAGCTGTCTCATTTCCAATGATATGCAAATTCGGCCACCTGCCTCGGACTGTGCTCTCCGGGGCCCTTGACAAAATGTAAACCATGGAGGAAGTCAATTATTTCCCAGTGCACATGCTCTGAAATTAAACTGGACCACCTCCAAGACCCCGTTTCTTCAGCATGGGTTTTCCGTGGCCTTAGCCAAGAGATATAGAAAAGGGGCTTTCCATTTGCCACCCACTCACCCTCACATGGGTGATAGTTCAAGACAGAAACTCATTGGAATACAGCAAAGAAGGCAGTCTTCTGAACACGCAATGCTAATGCTTTGGAATATTTGGAATATTAAAGCAGAGAGAGACATTGCTGTGTCAAAGTTAGAACATTCCTATGAGATCATGAGGACCAAAATATTCCCTCAAAATCAAAAGTAGCATCCCATAACTTTGCAGGACGGTGGGCTTGAAGCCATGAGACAAACATCTCACAGAATAGCTTCTCAGACACAGAAAATAGAAGAGGAAAAAACTAAACATTCACATTCATAGCTATAAATGGTGAAAGAATTTTCTCAAGTCTCTCAAGTTTGAAGGTGTCCATGTGAGAACAAGTGTGTGTGTGTGTGTGTGTGTGTGTGTGTGTGTGTGTGCGTGTGTTTGTGTTTCTCTAAAGGGCAGCTTGTGTCTGTGTTGCATCTGCATTTATGCCATGCTGCCAACTTCAAAACACTAAAGGGTTAATTTTTCATTTTGTTTCTCATCCTGTAAATGAACCCCTCCTCCCAGATCTGCAACAAACATTGGAAATGTGAACAAACTCAATCATTTTGATGTCAGGAAGGACGAAAGCGCAGCTTTTATCGTTGTGCCCATGCTTTTGTGATTTCACTAAGAGGCATTTGCTTTTGGTTCCAAGGCTGCTCTGTCATGAACAAAGTCAGTGATGAACGGTCTCAGTGCAAATACACAAAGACTTTCAATTATACACTACTGCACAGCACCAGCCTCCTGCAGCCATAGAAACGCCATGTTGATGGCTCTCAGAAATAAATATCACAGGAAAGTATTATTATCACATGTTGAACTTTCCATATAATGTGAATTCAATTTTATTTTTTTTTTAGAAAACTGGCAAAACTAAAGCAGTGACATCCTACTTGGCAATTCAAAACTAGAATGGAGCTGAACATGCAAGTTGAATGAAATTATTACAGTTACACATCATTCATTTTCAGAATGTCACTTTTCAGAGGCTATTGTCGTTAGCTGTTACTGACTGTGCCGGAGGCTATTATGGAACAGTTCAGAGAGTTTCTGTTAAGGCTAAGGTATTCCAAATGAAAGACTGGGGCTAATTGCACAGGAGCCTTCAGGCTGAAACTGAAAAATGGGGGAACAGAATCTTTTCTTACAGGCAATTGCATTAACAAAGAAAATCGCAATGAGCTCCATGGTTCTTAAACCCGAGCTTTTGTTGGATTGTTCACTGAGCATGGGGATAAAAAGCTGAAAGAGAGAGCGATGCCAAGACAATTCTGCCTGGGGATTTTCTGGTTCAAATTCATCTTGCTGCTGTTGCCTTCAGGAAAAGAAGCACATTTTCTAATGATACACACAATAGCTTTACTCTCTACAGTGTACCTGGACCTGGAATTCATTAGTTCCCAAGCTAAACTGTGTAAAGCTCTGTATGGAGTAGGCTTCATGTAGGAAAAGTACATTTGCAGTATGCTATCTGTATAAAAGCCCTGCTCTGTGACACTTCTTTTGTCTCTGCGAGCCTTGCTTAAACCTTTCCTGTGTTCACACTTTTTCACAAGTATGCAAAAATTGACTCATACCTACAGGATGAAAGAAAAACATAATTATGATAGAATAGCAATGTGCATCACCAGTCTGCACATTTCATGTTTTCTACTGCAATATTACACTCAGCTATATTCTCCACTCTCCAGGGACTTTGGGCTGGGTATAGATGGGATCTAGCTGAGGTGATTTCGCTGACAAGGCATCATTATCTGTAAAGCAGCATCCCTGCTCCTTTAAAGTGTAAGCTGGAGCTGTGAAGCTGCTGCCACACTGTGTGTGGAGGTTTAACCACCTAAGAGGACAGTCTCCAATCCACTTTAGCTACCACACCACTCTTCACACTACTTTATTGTGCATCAACCAGAATCCTGGTCTCAGGCCAATGCAGATGGCTATAATTTGATGACTGACTATGCTTGTATTTATAATGCTCTGAGGAAACTGAGTCTTCCTCTCTTTCACAGACGGCTGAATGAATTACCCTGTTGTCTTTCTTTCCCTTTCCTCCTCCTCTTCTCCGTCCTCTTTTGGTCTCAATCTATCGACACACATCCGGAAAAGCTCTGGGGAGGAGAGACACGCTGACCACAAGTGCAGGAAGATTTGAGACATTCAGACGAAGTTTTGTCCCATGACTTGTTTGCGTCAATGAGTATATATATATATCTCATATTATGAGATGCTACAGACAGATAAGATTTTGATCATCAAAGAAAATACTTTTGTCATGCATGATACCCTAAAGAAGAAGTTTCTAATTTATATTGGTTTGACTAATGTTAGTGTTAACACACAATGCTATTATTTTGTAAACATAACGGTCCACTTTTCTCTCAAATAATATGACCTGCTGTTGCAAAATGTTATGCAGAACCAAGGATACCCAGTGTGTGTTCCTCTACAAAAATGTTGCCATGGTAACACTGTCGCCAATCCAAACAAACCACCTACTTGCGTAACCCATGGTTAAACCACAGTTAGCTTGACTATAAATAGTAGTTATGTTGGTCATTTGTTTCCTCTGCTGGGCTGTGCCTACTACAACAGGGTATAATGGCCTCTGGATATAATTATACAAAGGGTAGGGTGTTGTTGACCATAGATAGAATTAGAGAGCTTTTAAGGGTGTAATGGCGTTTAGAATATGGCAACATGGTCATTACCATAATGAGCAATTACATCTCTCATAAGGGTCAAAAGCACTTGTGCTTATGATAAACATTAGTTTTCCTTTTATGTCTGCAGATAGCAACCCAGTGGACTCATCAGAACATAGATTCTAATCAGTGTTGAGCAGTAACGTCTTACCGGAATATTATTACTTTCCCCAGTAACTAGTAGTGTAAGGGATTATATTTCCAAAACAGTAATAATATTACAGTTACTAATCCAAGTAATGCAAGTAATGCAGGTCAGCGGCACCGGACCATATGTTGTTCAAGTCAGCTGTTAGCCAAAAAGCTAAAGGAAGAATGGAAAATGAGGAAGATAGATGCTCTTTCCACAGCTGTAAGTATTGCGATAATTGTGTCACAGTCAAAGCTGCAAAGAACATTGTAAACTTTGGGCGACCAGCAAAAAGCTTTTAACCGTGAACAATTATACATCTAATTTAATGAAGTATCTGCTTAAGCAGCACAGAAACGTGAAACTCAGAGAAAGAAACTCTGGCCGCTACTCCAAGTGATGCATGCACTAGTTGGGAGAGAGTGGCGTAAGCAATATTTTTGTTTTGTAAAAACACTGAATACTGCACTTAAAAACATGTGCAGAAAAACAGTAGTTCAAAAGTTGGGATTTACTTGCTTTAGTTTTTTATTTCAGCTGGTGGCCTTAAGAAACGAGTAAAACATGCTGCTGTAATAAGAGACTGCTTTGTTTTAGTAATATATAAAGTAATATAGTAACCTAACGAGTAACGTAACTAGTTACGTAAATAAGTAAAGTAATATTTTTTATTTAACCTTTATTTTAACAGGAAAGTCCCATTGAGGCATGTCTCTTTTACAAGGGAGTCCCGTATATCAACAATTTTCAGCCACAAGTTGAAATGCTCAACCATAAGTTATTATTATTATTTTTAAGGAGTAATAAGTAACTAGTAACATATTACAATTTCTGAGTAACTTGCCCAACATTGATTATAATATATACTGTATGAGTATATAGGAGTATCAAGCAAAAATGCTAAATATTTGCTAGTTTTAGCTTCTCAAATGTGATATGTGCCCACACATGCTCCTCCACAAGATCCTCAAAACCAGTTAGTTGTTAACAGTTAACTGTTGGTCAAGCTTTTGCAGCTGAAGCGGTGAGACAGAAGACAAATACGCTGGGAATCCACTGACGTTACAGCTACACTGAGGTTTTGATGCGTTCATAGCGTACAGCCCGCCCCACGTTATTTAATTGTTATTAATTTGTCCATTTTGTGCTAACTACTACCTTCTTTACAGCTCTATGTGACCCTGTTTCATTCCGTCAACTTCAGGCTACATTTCCCACAAGGAACATTTCAGAATTAGAGCGTTTTCCCTGCCTGAGTTTGCTGACATGTTTAGATTTTGTTGATTTGGTGATCATCTGGTAATAATTTGGTGATTTGCATTTTGTGCTTCTACTATGATTAAGTAGGTTACGTAGTTAAATGATTTCTTTTTATGTCTGTTTTTATTGTTGTTTTACAATTGGGAGTCACCACAGGATGGTTTATTCTGAAAATTCTCTATACCGTTCTGTGTCTGACTTTTCAATCTGCTCTGTGCTGCTTGACACGGCTTGCGTCAAAAATAGACCTTCTAACTATTCTCTGCGGAGCGGAGAGCCGCTTCTGGGACAGGCTGCGGCCACGTCAGGTGGACTCGCAAGCATTGACTATAATGCGGCAGATTAACGATGAATGTTGCTGGGGAGAGGCACCGGAATGAGCACTAGATCAGAGGCGAACGAGTAGGCAGTTGAACCGGTCTCAGTAGCTTCCCAGTGAACACAGCCAGACCGGGACCAAACACAGCTTCTGAGGCCTACATCGGTAAGTTCATCACAGGGAATATAGTACCAAGGTGATTTAAGGCGGCTCCAAGCAGGACTCTGACTCTGGGGACAGAAGCTGCGTCAAGCGGGAGAGGAGTGAGTTTGGAGCGAGTTAATTTGTATTAAGTCTCCTTGCTGGTTGTTTTTTAAAAATTTAATCAAAAGGTCATAATACGTTATGACCTTTGCTATAGCGCCTAATGCATGTTTGTAAGTGATTATAACAATTGTTATAACGTCTTATGGACGCATTATATAAGTCATTACAGCGATGACCTTCATAGAAAGTGTTACTGAAAAGTTTTCAACAAATGATATTCTCACACTAGCTACTAACTAACTACTAGCTGCTCTTTAAGGGAAGTGATAATGTTGGTGCAACATGTTTACAGACCTGACTCTGAATACAGCTGCCTGTATAAGAAAATACTGCTCCCGCACTGTTAAACAGCGGAGAGCAGAGCAACAACTCTACATACCTTGACAGAGCTGCTTTACAAGGACCCTCTCCTTCCCCACTGACTTTTCAGAAGTCACCAGGGACACGCTTTTACAGGCTTTATAGAGCCATTTCTCAGACCAGGCTATGTCAGTGTGAAAGCAAACACATCATCATTTTAGTCCCCTTTCAAATCCCAACCTACCTCTGCATCCCTCTGAGACACTCCAATGCTAGCCAGCGTGAAGAGGTACAATACATAAAAAAAACAGGCTTGTGGAGCCTCAGCGAGTGGCCTTCTTGCTGGCAATAATTAAAACTTTTCAGGCTCTTTCTCTATAAAACTTGCACTTACACAACAGACAAGGGGTGGCGGCAGCAAGGAAAAATTATGACCTTTCCCTGTGAAAGGAGAAATGGCAGTGTAATGTAATTTCAGCTTAGGAAAATGGACCTGTGAGGAAAGGGAGGGAAAGTGTGGAAAGGATGTGAAAGACTCAGTGTTGTCTGGGTTTGTGCTGTTAATGCAAGAGGGGGTCTGAAAGGCTGGGTTTCTATACAAAATTAATAGGAAAAGCCCACTTTCTTTGGAGGGATACAGAAGAAAGGAAGGGCCTTTCACTCTATGACTTGTTTTGCTGAGAACTACTGACTAACACCTAGACGTATTTGCATCAGCTGCAGTCCTTTATCACTGAGTTGAGATGAGATTAAGACCAGGAAATCAGAAGGGGCCAGAGAGGTAGCTTAAGACCACACAACATCCAATCAAATAATTGGAAATCATTGTTTTATACTTCTGAAATTTGGCATGAACTCTTCTTTGCGGTCTGTGCACTCTCTTGCACCGCTGCCAGTGAAAATATTGCCATCAAATGTTGGCTGCATTTCAGTTTCATGTTAACTTTGCTATACTGTATTCTAAGGCAACAGCGAACAAAGAAATATTGTGCTGGCTCTGAAGTACACAGTGGGTCATTCTCAAATTTTCAGCTACAAGGTAAACATCCTTCCTCAAACTCAATATTCCAGTTGAATAAGGCGCGTGACAAATTCACTGTTTGTTGGCTCATCACACTCAACTAAAAGACTCATTGGTCATAATGACTTTGGACTGATGATCTCACTCACCTAACAACATTGTAAGACAAACACAGACGTGAACAGAAGCATTGTAGTGACTCAGGGCTCTGCTGTAGTTTATGACTAAGGCTAATACAAAGCATGCCTCTGTCAGCCCAGCCGAGGTACGGAAGCCATCGACCGCCAAGGTCCCAGTGGGTGGGTCTTGTTAAAATAATCCCCCCGTGACATCAGAGGATTGACCCCCCCCATACTATTTCAACCTATATCCCTCCACGCACCAACTGATCCCCTCTACGCCCGTTTACACACACTCACGAAGCAAGAAACGGTCCAACAAGTGATTGTTTACACATATAGCTGTGATTTTCTCTGTTTTCCCTCCGCTAGAGCACGGCTGTTTATAGACTGAACTTTTTCATACACTGGCAATGAATTGCAGTGTAATATCTCGCCATGTGAAAAGTGAGTAGAACAGTGTGTCAAGGTAGACAACAGGAAGGAAGAAAGTATTGCAAAATAGCAATTGAAATCACGAATAGGCTATTAAACTTAAGACTTTTATAATAATACATTTCTCATCTTGCAGAATAGAAAGTGTGCCGCACTTCAGGACTGACTGATCCTTTTAAATCTAATTAAAGGTAAATAAAGGAGTTTCATTTTCCTACCGTACTATATTCATAAAAAACGTAAAGCTGAAATAACAAACTGAGAGCACTGCATGTAACGCATGACAGGTTAGACTGCTCTGGCTTTGTTCCACAGCACTGATGATTCAAGGTAATAGCAGGAGGAAATTAGACAGCAGTTAAGTACAGCCACTTAAGTTTCTAATATTTACAATGTAAACACAAAATGAGAGCTCAAATAGGTTATGTGGCCTTCTGCTACATCTACTGATTAGTACGGATAATTAAACTAAATTATTTTAATGTTGGTTATTTTAGGCCTACAGTTTGAAGTCTATGATGCAGCTTAGTTTAAGGGCTTTCCCCATTTTTTCTGCCCTGTGACTCCTTTTCAGGTAGCTAAAGTGCACCAGTTACCAAAATTTCTACATATGTACAGTGTCTTGCATATAAATTGGCAAATGAACCTCTCATAGCTTTAACAATAGTACTATGTACATCTTAGCTGATGTTGATCACTGTAAAGGAATCCATCTTTTTAGTATCACCTGTAGGTTGTAGGTGGCTCTAAAAGTTTGTATCTTGCTCCTCTGCTCACAGCAACACTCATTTGTTTCTCCAAAATATGGCTAAATACACTTACTTCCTTATGTTGCACTATTGCCGCCTCATAGTTCCAAGGCTCTACAAGAATCAGCATATTTAGCAATTCACTGGCAAAGCAATGAATGTTATGAACATAAAGAATGTAAGTATCAACGGCGAGGAAGTGGATTTTACTACCAAAAAGTGTATTATAAATGTCAAACCGCTAAGAGCACTGAAGAGAGCACAAATTTATTTTTCAGTAGAGAATTTCTTCAGTTCTGAATTTCGTGTTTTCCAGCTTTGACGTAAGCAGTCAGACATTCTTGATGTAGCCTGCGGCCCTATGTCGTGACTCAAACACCCCTCTATAATCCTTGGTACTTCACTTAATGTCAGCATTCTGAACTCTTGAGGCTTTTGTCCTCAGTTATTCTGTGGGTTTTTATGTTTCCATCATTCATACGACTGGTATGCTGTTGCACACTATTGAGAGCATCTGAGGCATCATTGAGATTATCATAATTTTAAGTTTGAATGAGCAGAAAGCCCTTGAGGACAATATAAGTTGGTCTCATCATTTTCCACCATCACACTATTTTGGTTGTACTGAAAAGGTATGTCTCTATGTTTGCTCTCATTGTGATTCTTTCCAGGTTTGCCTCATTCACCGTTCACCGTCATTTCTGACATATCAATAGCTCCATTGAGCTTTCACTCAGAGTGCCCTTATGACTGCAGTTATGAGTATGAGTGCAGGCATCAGTCACTCCACCACTAATTATCAGAATGACATTGGCTTTTCAGTGGGCTCGAAAACACTTGTCTGAGAAGCAGCTCACTATCATAAATCATTCCACTTAAACGTCAGCACAGGGAAAGAGATTTAGGACCTGGGCCCGGAGAACCTGGCTCAGCTGGGTTCCAGTGCACAGGAACACTTGATAGACATGGTGTTTAAGTTGGACTCGGCTTCTATATTCTCCAAATATGTCCCAGACAGATCTCATAAATTAACTGATCCACTTATTCTTTTTTCTCTATGTACATCATTATCTCATTTATCAGAAAGATTAGTAGATTTTATTTGGACCTCGGTGTTGTTTATATATATATATTGTCAAGTTAGCAATAATAAATATGCAATGTCTAATTAGACTTTCAAAATAAAACAAGTGGTACTTGGTCAGGTTTAGAAAAATATCATGATTTGGGTTCAAATAAGTATGTTAGTAACATTGACTTCATTGGTTACAGTTGGAAAATGAACAGTGGTCTCGTGGGTGAAAGTCATATGTTTGACCCATCCAACCACGCCAACCTCATCCCTATGCAGACTATTTGCGCTCTTTATACTACATCCCCTGACTTCAACACCACATCAAAAGATTACTAGATTGCTAGAGTGACGCCTCCAGAAATGACACTAGAGCGGTATCTACAGCCCAAATGTACTGAGGTTCTATCCTCTATAGCCCCAGTTTTATATTTAATTCATTTTTAAATGATGCATAACAGCCAAACAAAAACATTAAAACGTCTCATATTTCTCACCTCATTTAAACCTCACACTGATCTAATGTCAAGAGACCCTTTGTCATATCAGTTTCAAGCTTCTTAGCTGCACAGTTTTCCACAGCCAAATTTGATAGTGAGGTCTTTCTGTAAATGAGGTCCCAAGTCTAGTTGTACTCCAAGGAGGGAAACTGTGATACAGAAGCTGTAGTGAAGGGGCCTCCCAAAACCCATATCCGGCTTTAACCTGGGTCTGCAAAGTCAGTGTGTGTTTGAGATCAGAGCGTCACATTAGTCCCATAATGAGAACCAGCTGAAGGCACACACCACCAGACTGACCTTCTCCAGCTTAGATTGACCTCCCCCCAGCACCACATCACCCCTTCCCCCAAACCCTGGAGACACCTTTCTCTTGCTTTACTTGGCTGAATTTAGGCCCAGATAAATGCTTTATCCAGATGCTTGCTCTCAAACCCTCCCATTAACCGGCGTTACTCTAAACTATTCCAGTGCACACACCCAAAGACAGAAGTACATGGTGTAAACATAAACACCCACACTCACCCATGCACATATTAGTGGCCATGAACACACACACACACACACACACACACACTCACACATGCATACACACTCTCTAACTCTCTCCATCATGAGTTAGATGTCTCACAACCTAACAGTCATTCCTCCATGGCCTACTGGCTGAGTCAGCCCACCATATCCCGCCATTCACACAACTGTTTTCCACCAGGCTACCGTTGAGGAGGCCCGCCCTGCTCCACCCAGCCTATCCACCAGCTTCCGTTGAGGAGGCCCGCCCTGCTCCACCCAGCCTATCCACCCGCTTTTCTCCCTACAACAGCTCAACTCTGTCTTTCCCGCCTCTCTATCCTACTCTCACTTTTCCTCTACCCAACGCTGTCAACCCAAAATAAATACAGTATAACATGGAAAGCCCCAGAACGCTGCGAAACAACTTAAACAGCACTCCAATTTTCCAGCTCCAACTTATACATCCATTTCATTTTTCCACAGTTTGGTTTCATTACTGAAGTACTGACTTGAATAAGGACAGCACTTGTTTCTGTGGAAAATGGTGGAGCTGGGAGAAACCCTTTGGGGATTTGAATTTGAAACATGATCCTTTCTCTCTCCTCTTTACCACAAACAAATGTATTTCTGGGCTGACTTTGATTTAAGTGAGGAACCGTAAATGCTAAGTGCTTTATTAACAATCTATGTGATTTTGTTTCATAATAGTTTGTCTTTGTTATTGCAGTGAATTATTACATACTAACCTACATACTAAGACTCAAACAAAACAGTCAAAACAGTAATGATTATTTGAAAAGGCACTAAGTGGCACAAGTGGGGATTTGGTCCGGTGCAAAATTGGTACTTTAACCTTTCTTTTACCAGAGTAGATTCACTGAGTGTCAATGGTACTTTTTCCAGGAATGCCCTGCTCTACATATTTACACACACACACACACACACACACACGCACGCACGCACGCACGCACGCACGCACGCACGCACACACACACACACACACCTGGACAATGCAATGGGAGGTAAGTTCCTTGCTCAAGAGCTCCTAAATTGTGGTAATGACAAAGGAACAAGCACTGCTCTTTGCCTATTCTCTCCCAGATTTGTTCAGCTCGTCTGGGGAACAAACCGGCAATATTTTGGTCATAAGTCAGCTTGTTTTTCACATCTCAATTTTCTCAATCCAAATCCAAATTGTGCCATCTGCCTTATAAAGTCGTTACTGCTTACACATGGCATATGAGGCTTCAACATAGAATACACATTTAACGTAAACACTGGTTTTGTTGGGCCTACACGCTCAAGCCACATCTGTGGTAATGGTTTGAACATGTGGTGACAAAATTGCCCCAGGGGGAAACAAACTGCATCCCCGCCAAATCATTTACTGACAGCGGCCACTCTGCACACCCCAGTGGGCCTGGAGGGACGTCGTGGCAACATGCGTCCTCTAACACAAGCCAGTGTTTACTGTACATAACTCACGCCCTTTGGCAGCTGTTCTGTGTACAGATGTAGCAACAGTAGAAGTCCAACTGTGTAATCTATGATGGCTGCTCCAACCTTCACCTTGCTGGTGAAAAAAACCTCTTTTTCTTTACAGCCATCTGTCATAGTTTTCAAAACAAAGACTTTGCAGTTGCTGATAACAAATTCACCAGATATTTGTTGCCTGTGTTATTTGAGACAGGAAGGAGAAACGAGAACCTTATTCTTATACATATTCTTTTTCAGACAATACAACGTGTTGTCTAAATCGTCGTCAAAATGGGAGAGATAGTAAGAAGGAGAAAAGTAAGTCAATCACCTCTATGTTTAATATTTGGTTACATTTAGGTAGCAAAAAACTTAGTTTGGGAAAGATTGTCTGGGTTAAATGTTACCCATGTTGAATTTTGATAGGGGATAAAAAACATGTTCTTTGATGCTGAAGTTGTTTGTATGCTGAATTATCCTAAGAGGTTTTGTGGTTGTATACAAAGTGACTCTATGTCATTATTTGCATGACCGCAAAAGTTCACGTTTCAGGAAAATGTGAACACAGATTGTCCTAAGCAGTTGAATGAACAACCAGTGCTGTCTTTTGGCTGGTGAAGAAGGTCTCCTTGGTTTTATGAGTGTAAGTCGTAAGAGAAAGGGTAACTCGTGTTACGAGTCAGATTTGAAGCCAGAGTGCCACGAGTTCATGTGCATCATAGCCTGCTGAACCTCAGGGATGCCTCGAAGACAGGAAGCACAAAAACCTTCACAAAAAAATTAGAAAGACAAAATGTTCAGAGAGAAAGAAATATTTTGAAAAAGACCTGACAAACTTAGAAGCATGCTTCTGGGAAGCTGATAAACTATGTGCAGAAATATTGAAAGCCTTTTTTCTTTATACTGTTCCTATAAGTTGGCACAGAACTTCAGCAGATAGACACACAAGGTCCTTATTACATCCAATTTGCATTTAGATGATAACAAGAGCAGGGAACTTGAATGGGTTGTTGTTCCAACAACTTCTCTGTGTATCCAACAGATGTAATTACGAGTAATGCACCTCATTGCCTCTGACTGATTATGGGGTTATTTCTTCATTTCATCTGTGAGAAGTTGCTCATAATCTTCCTTTGTGTAACCCCCAAATGTGCATGGCTGATTCAACTAAATGCTCATCACTGTGTTTGAAACCACCATATGTATTGCAGATGACTGTGGAGAAATCAAACTCCCTCTTGTGTAGTGTACCAGCTCAAGGATGACAGCGGATCAGCACAGCTATTGTTGGAGGTTGACTGCTTCTCTGCGGCACTGATCTATGGAGATGTGTGTGTAGTGAAACTTTTGTACTATAGTCAAAGATCTGTCTAAATTGCCAAAACACTGGATGCAAGGACTAATCATCTGTGACAGTTGAATGTAGCCTTCAGGTATGCTCAGAAGCTATGAAGCATATGCACGTCCATGATCTTAAAAGCCAGTAACAGCAACTGCTGTGTTAGTTATAATGTACAGTAGAGAATACGTTTGGGAACATATTGTACCTATTGTATGTTCACAGCCCAACAAGATATTGAATCATTCCTGGTTGGATATCAGTACAAAAGATGTGCAACTGAATAAAGCAATTAAATCAATCCCCTTTTAGATTTTGGGTCTAGACATGAATTCAGCTACTGTGGCGATGAAGCATTCTGAATTTGAACAGCTACAAATTTTAACCATGATGAACTCACATATATTTTGTAAGCTTTCAACAACAACACATTATATGAATCTTAGCCATTGTTAGGCTGTTGAATACTACCTGAAAAGATATTGTTAAGTGCTAACAATAAAATGGTTTTGTCTTTTTTTAAATAATGAGAAGTTCAAATGTTTCTCTTCAGTACAGTTGCAGATATCTGTTTTGGGTAGAGTATGGCTAGAAAAAAAAAAACAGGCCTTAGGGGTTAGGATGCTAATTTTGGAAAGTCAGCCGATATAAAGCATCCACATAACTGAGTTGCAAAAGCTAGTGGAACAGAAGCTAACTAGGATGGTACATTAACTCTCCACATCTGCTTTCAGTGGACAAGTTTTGAAATTCTGTACAATCCATTTCTCAACTGTCTCAAGGCAGACGTATCCGCTGCAGTAGCATCAGACTTCAAAGCAGCTTCTTCCCTAAAGCTTTGAGACTGTAAGGAAGGGAGTTTGATTTCTATGACTTATTATTTATTCACCCATCTACTGTATAATTTTGTATAATATAAACCTACCTTGTACGTTGTATCTCAAGGCTGCTTCATCAATAAACTATCAAAGCATCGATTAAGATTGGACTGGCATGTGTTTCAGAACATGTGTTCTTGTGTAAACTGTGTTGGAATGTATCTGCTAATCCATCCATAATCTGGTGCATCATGTCAGTCTTTCATCCATCATCAGGTAGACAAATATTTAATCTTGCCCTGGCCTAATTACATCAACTGATAAAAGCGCCACACACGGGTGAGTAACTTGATGGTATAAGACATGCCATGGGCACAGATGGCTTGCGCACATATTGTACATTATACCCACATCACTTCACATAGTTTTACATAAAATGCTGACAGGTCATCTGCTATATTTAGATTTATGAGCACATTTGTACATCTCATTGAGGCGCTAGATGGATTTTTGCCCACTTTGTGTGGTGATTATTGACAAAGCTGTCAGACTTTGATGAATCCTGGGTTTGGAGGAGCACAATATTGAAACACAGTGCCAATGAGAGCGAGTGTGAGAGAGAGAGAGAGAGAGAGAGAGAGAGAGAGAGAGAGAGAGATCATCAACAGCGGTGAGTAACTGAGCACCGACGAAAGGGAAAGAGAGGAATGTGTTTTTTATTCACTGCTAGAGGCGAAAGCTCAGTTGAGACAGAGTCGCTGTCTTGACTGAAGACTAAAACAAAGCCCATGACTAAAATCAATGCTTGCCTTCACAAAATCCTGTAGCTGAAAACAGAACAGAACCTCATACAGGCAACCACTGTAAACTTTGACTTGGTGGAAAACAAAATTAAACACAAACCCCTGAGGGTTTCAAAGTCTATCCAGACAGCTGATAATTCCGAGTATTGATTGTATGAAAGGTTTGACTGTTAAGGGTATAATTTTAATCTGTACACAATGACACTTCTCAACACAGATATATCTTTACTTTTTAAAACAGCCTCGGCCACAATAGGGGTTTAGTGAACTGTTCATTTAAAACTACAAAAAGTAACAGAGTGAAAAACCTTTAAAGACATGACAAGTTTTGACAGTTGACAGTTACAATTACAATTACAGTTACAATTTTAGCATGCAGTGAAATTTTGTTACTGTTTCAGTTTGTTACATGCACATGAAGTCGTATTAGCATCCAGTAAACTAAGAACGAATTGTGTACCTTGCTTTGAATATGTAAATGAACATACCTGGTTACAAAAAAATCAACATAATTTTGTTTATTTAGTGTCAATTCATTCATTAATTTTCATTGCACTATGCATTGAGCAGGTCTAGGTCGTACTCTTTGTAATAAAGTGCACACTATTAAGGCTGAGTCCTTACCGCAGCCGCCTGTGTTTGTTTCCAACCTGGGGCCCTTTGCTGCATTTCTCTCCCACCTTTGCTGTCTCTATCTGCAGCTGTCACTGCAAAATACACTCCCAAAATAATCTTAAAAAATATGCAAATTAATTTCATTATCCTAAAGAGTCTACATCTCAAACTCCCTCTGGATGAGTGAAAGTATGTCATAATGGTGCTGTTACAGATAATAGTCCCCCCTGGAGCAAATGTTCTGTCCTTCACCTTCTTTCGTCTCCATTTCCCATCTAATGTTTTATGAACATGTGCTCTGCATGCTGGCATTTGGCAGACTTTGGCACCCCGACCACATGTCTTGTTTAACAGTCTTGCAGGGCAATTATCCAGTACTGCATATGCACTGGATCAGCTTTTAGTGGTGAAAAGTAGACTTTCACTCTCTGATGTAACATTTTCTGCTTTATATTTAAAGCCATATACACTGCAGCTACATATGGTAGCAAATGGTGCCAAAAAGTAGGTGTATGGCCAAACATCTTATTTTGTTCAGTTCAACTTTCTTATGGACAGACTGGTCACTGCTGTTTAGGAAGATCCTTTCAATCAAGTGTTCACCATAGCTGAATCTTAAAGTGTCTCATGCCAAATAAATAATGAGAACTCTTAATACATGTTTTTCCATAAGAAGTAATGATCTAGTTGCTAATTTTATGCCTTTAGACTGTACCAAGATGTCAATTTTGACAATTGCTCTTTCAGTAAGATGACATCAGGATGTGCAGAGGGTGTGTTTGCGCAATGTGTTGACTTAATTGACAGGTCTTCCAGGATTCAATGAAGAACCATTGGTAGTTATGGCGACAGCTTTGGCACAACATTTGTCTTCTTTAACTCCAAACTAAAAAAATGTCCCCTCAGAAATTATGGGTGGCATCACAGACACTACAGTACATCCAAGTTTTTGTCATTCAGCAGAGAAAAGTATATTATCGACATCACAATTTCAATTTCAGATATACAGATATGTTACGGTCACTCTTTAGTCACATTAGTTCAATTAGAAATGAGCGTTTTAATGTAAAGTAACAACTTGCCTAATGTAGCTTCAAACAATTTGCAGATTTTACACTGATTCACTTTAATCAGTGTCTATTGATATATGCCTTTTTAACTTCCTCAGCTCATTCATAATCAAGTGTGTATTAGGAACTATTACAGAATAAATTTTTGTTAAAATGAACTTGAGTGCCTTTAAATTCCTTCTCCCAGTAGACGCACAGAAGCACTTCAATCTGTGTGAAAAAGCTTAATCTCAATCATGGAGCCAAACATCCAAAAGTCATTGTTATAATCCCTTCTTAAGGTTAAAATGTTTTAAGGCTTCAGGCAGGTTTTTTCTGTTATACTCACTCTTCTTTTGACTTCCTGCAGAAATCCCCCTTGCAAAACTGTATTTGGGATATTCATTGTGATTCATTAGTTGTTACTTGAATGTTAATAAAAGTATAAAAGTATTTGAACTTTTTCCAAAAAGGGTCTTATAATGCATTATGCCATCTGGATGGAGGAGGAAGAGTTTGTGAAGATTAAACTTTTCTGTTCAGTTTTGCCTCAATAAAGTAAAAATGATATACTTTCACCTGTAAAACATGGGGGAAATGGGACAGGATGCCTCCTACAGCAGAAACCCAAACCATTTGCAGATGTGCTCACTGGTGCTTACCTGCTAAGTAAGCAAACCTTGCAGAATGTCAATATGTGTGAGAACTGATGCGCCACATGGTCTCAACATGCATATATTACATCTCATACCTCACAGGGAGATAAAATTCCATGCCAGCGAATATGATAATCATACATCTGAGGATTAGCTTCTTGTGTATTTCACAGATCTGGATGATCTGTCAAGCTGGCAACACTCTTCCTATAAAAAGTCTTGGGTATTTCACAGCTTGTCTCATCAGACAAACAACATTACAACATTGTAACCTTTGACGAATTGAGAAAATGGATGTTTTCCTATTAGATTCTTCTTTTTTAATTCAATGAGTAAAATAGTTCACTAATTTATTTGGCAAAAAGGCTTGAAAACAGAATCATACAGTTTAGTGTTCAAAGCAATCAACCAATCAGTCACTCAACTGATCATTAGCAGTGGACATTCAACAGACTTGAATCTGACTCTGAGAGCACAGAAATCTGAAACAGACATCAATTTTGGGAAATGGAGACTGGATTCAAGTACTTAGAGCCCCATGACTGGATAGTATAATTGGTTAAATATGTTTAAATGTTTTTCATGATTAAAAGAAGGCACTAACATTACCTGTGATATTGTTGTCTACATGTTTGCTCCTGTTTGAATTTGCGGATGTAATGAAAACAGCTTAGAAAACCATTAATTTACTATCTAAACAACACAAGCTAACCCAGTTGAAAGCTATCTGAGTGTAATTAAAATTCCTCTGGAATTAAATACATTCACGAGTGTGCATGCTAACGGCCCTTTTGGGAGCTCCTTGCACTAATCGGAGAGAGTGAGAAGTGGGTTCCTTTTGCTAATGGGTGAGCACATGATTTCACAGCTCCCAATGTGATTATACTCTTATTAGGGTCAGACATTCATAAAGACTCATTAGCAATTTTTCCCATCATGTGTGTGGGTGGCTGATATCATTTCTATCTCTTTTTGGGTGTGCAGTTTTTTTTCTGCTTTGATTCCACTGACTCAATCCTTTTGAACCAATTTATAATCCGTTGATTGCTTGCTCCCAAACTTAACCCAAAGTTAATAACAAGCAAAAGTCTAACCAAAAAGACAAAAAGACTTAGAGCCTCTCTTGGCTGGTTTGATGTTCCAAATGTTCAGATGGTTCAGTTTTAACAGACTTTGAGGGATCATGAGATGGTTAGTTTTTTGACAAATTAAAAACAGCTAATTTTGGAGAGACAGCTTGTACACACTATTGTTTTAAGCAAAGAACATCCCAAGAGGAGGTAGGGAAAGGTTGATATATCCAAGACACCAGCCTCAGTCTGAGAAAACCTGGTTTCACTTAAACATTATAGTTACTTGTGACAACAACAACTCCCATTTTCAGAGAGGTTACTAAAGGTAATTCACTGCTGTTTTGTGCTCTCTTTTATTTATTTACTGTCTGAATATTGGCAGCCCACCTGCAGAGATAGTTTACATTTGAGTTAATTGAATAATGTGCAAGTACTCAGCAATGGCAGCATAATTAATGGTTAACAAGCCATCGCTACAAATAGTTGGCTGTGTATGTGGCTGTCTTTCTCAGACAAATGAGACGCTGTATTTTAAGCACGTATAATGCAGTTTGGTCAGCAGTGAAAGCTGCATGACTGCATTTTGATCCTTTCTTTGATTCATAGGGTGTGACGCTTGATTGGGCACAGATAATTCTCAGTAAGTTCTTTAATTTACTTTTTTTGTTAATGCAATAATGAATAATAATGCAATAATGAATAATAATGAAATTATTGTACTGTTTTATAACTTCTAGGGCTGACCCTGAATAGTCGAAGATTCAATGCTTTGATGGGCAGAGCCTGATTTGACTGTCAATCTCAGAGTCGAAGCTTCGCAGCGACACAAGGATCATGCCATTTGGCGATACAGGGGTGCTTAACGTCTGATTTTATATAGAACTACCAGTTTTCTACCAATAGGTTAATGTACAGTCCATTACAATATACATATTAACGTTTAATGCTGTAAAACTTTCAATAAATGTTTTCAAAGTGCGCAAATAAATCAAAAATTGTAATTCTAACCCTGAGTCTTCAGTGCGCGTGTGTCAGCGTAGCGTGTATGTGTGTAGTGGCCGAAAAGGATTTGCTGAAGAGTCTGAGCCCCAGCTTCACTGGTGTTGTGCCGAGTTGTCCGAAACCTCGCAGGACTTTCAGATAATTTATCACCGTTGATAAACCACACAAAGAATATTTTATCGCTTTAAATAGTCGGCTACTTGAAATAGACCCGTGAGGAACCGCGAAGTGCATCCAGTTGTCGGCCGCATGACATGCACGCAAAACTCTGCACAAGACCCGTGAATGGCAGGCGAGAGGTACGGGTCTTGAAAAAGCCTCAGTTTAGCTGGAAATTTACAGTGTAAGTTGAATGAATAGAGACTGCAGCTCTGCAGCTTCTCAAGATTAAAGCGGAGCTACCGTGTATTCCCCCCCATTAGTATCAAGGATGGACAGGAGGAGGAGTACAGGAGCCTGGTTGAGGAATTCGTGAGGTGGTGCAGGACCAACCATCTGCAGCTGAACACCTCCAAGACCAAGGAGATGGTGGTGGAACTCAGTAGGAAGCAACCACATCTCCAACCTGTGTCCATTGAGGGGGTCGATGTGGAGGTGGTCAGGACAAATATCTGGGGCTGCAGCTCGATGACAAGCGGGACTGGACAGAAAACAATTGACACTCTCCACAGGAAATGGCAGAGCAACATCTGCAAAAAACTGCTGCAGATGTTTTACCAGTCTGTGGTGGCCAGCGTCCTCTTTTATGCTTTAGTTTGCTGGGGAGGAAGCAGCAAGAAGAGAGACGCCGGTCGACCGGACAGACTGGTGAGGAGAGCTGGCTCAGTGGTGGGCTCAGAGCTGGACTCTATGGTGACAGTGGCAGAAAGAAGGACCCTGGACAAACTGCTGTCCATACTGGACAATGCCCACCACCCTCTGCACAAGACCTTCATCGGGCAGAGGAGTGTCTTCAGTGGCAGACTGCTGCTCCACCAACAGATTTAAAAACTCTTTCGTCCCCCTGGCCATTAGACTGTACAACAGATCATTAACGTTGTCTAAACATTACCTGACATAGTCTACTGATACATACACAGATAAATAGTTTTGTGACTGTGTATGTGCAGATGAACTGAACTTGTCTAATTATTGAGAGAAATCTACATTACATTTATTTTTGAACCATATTTTTGGCAAACAGGTTTGTTAACAAGTTTTTACAGAACAACAAAGGAAATAAATATGGATAAAAATAACACAATGGATCTGAATGTTTTGGCAGCAACAAAAATGAGGAGCTCACAATGTATGACTCATCCATCTGTCTTCATGCTTCAGATGGTCACACACATGAAAACTCACACATGTAAACACACAAGGATCCTCATTTCCTGCTCTCACAGAATCTTATGAGCCATAGACATGCTAAATTCAATCCACTCAGGCGAAAACACACAGCCTTCAATGCAGATAAAGGACCCCCTGATTAAGAGAAAGCATATGTGCTGGTAGCATGAAGGCTATAGAGGAGGGTTTATGACTGCAGGAATGTCAGTTTGAACCCCCAAATAATCTGGGGGGTTGAGTAATGTCAGTTCCTCCCCCTAAAAATGCAGTTCCTTTCAGCAAGATATGCATTCTACAGTTACCACTGGTGACTGCCCAGTCTGAATGTGCCTAATGACATTAATTTGGGGTTTCTAAATGTTCCTTATCTGTGAAGTGCTCATCACCGTCTACACGTGCCATATGGATAGTATATTAACAATCATGTTTCTGCTGCATAAAAAACAAACATACAGGGTGTGGTGAGCAAACATAAACTGTGAGACTTGCAGTGAGTTGATAGAACTTTTGAAAACCGAACTGCACACATGGATTTAGCTCACACACATACAACCTTGCATGCACAACCTGCACTGTTTTGTGTAGCTGATGACATGGAATGTGTTTGCTATGTTTTACTGCTTTCGTCCTTTAACTCTGCCAAGCTTTGAGGTGGTTTTGGATCGAGGAGAGGGAGGCTCTTTTTTAAACATTTATGACCTGCAGACTCTCTTGCAAAAGGGAGGAGCCATCCAACCCAGGCTGTGGAGCAAACCGCCTCCCCAAAAAAAGCAAATCAAACAAATGGCACCAAAAGTTATTTTTCAGATGGCTACTGTAAAAGGAGTCTTTGTGTCCTCAAAAATCTGCTCCAACCGACACTTGACTAAGGGCAGCAAAGGAAAGGGCAAATGGAAAGAAAGACTCAAAGAGAAAGTACGCAATGTACCCAGTAGGAGGAGGGGATTTTCTGGTGAGCAGCAAAAGATGTATTTTGGGGAAAAGAACTCCTTCTGGGGCTTCTGATCTGCTGTTTCACCAGAAGGCCTTGGCATAGTGTCAGGGCGTTGGTCTTGTTTCCAATAGCGTCACTTTCTGTGTGACAGCAGCTTCATAAGACCTTAATAATGTGTTTTATTTTTAACTGCTTCAGTTCATCTGATGTGGCAGTGCTAACCGCAACAGTCATGTTCAATGAGAAGCTGTAGTTAAACTAAGGCACACACAAACTACAAGTGTGGATTTATGTTGACCAACAACATAATTGAAATGTGTTGTATTGTTTGTGTGTACACTGAGCACCTCTCTTTTAGCTGCAGTTCTGGACGACTGCTAATGGACACTGATGCTCTCAGCTGTTGCCATGTAACTATAGAAAACCCAACTGCCTCTGTTTAATACATCAGTGTTAGGATTCTAGATACTATAATGGATTTGAACCATGTATGTAACACAGCATGTGTTGCTTTTCAAAATTCACAACACTGGCCCTGTGAATTCGATGTAAATGAGTCCTGGCCTCTAGTTATGAATATATTCACAGTTGTTTATTAGAATTTAAATGAGGTTGAGGAATTGATTTCCACCGGCCAAATGAAGCCCATATATTTCTGACTACTAACACACGTTGTTCCGAAATGCACTGATTCTCGATAATCCCGCCAAAGGCATCCAATACCATCCAGCTGGCATTCAGATGTTCTACAGATGCGCTCAATTCACCAAGAATAAGACCCATGGAAATAAACACATCCAGAAAACTGTACTGCAAAATATGGGATGGCGTGAATACTCAGCTGTGTGGCTTCCAAGCCAACACTGGATTTGAGTAACACTGTAGAGATTCAATAGTTTGTTACAATAGTTCCTTTGTTGTCCAGTGTCTTGGTTAAGCAGGATGTTGTGGTTCAGGCTATGCACTCATAAAGTCAAATCAGATGAGACATGTGATCCGCTCATGTGTTATTGTTGTCTACTGTGTATATTATGGCGGAAATGACAGAAAAACATATTTTGAACACCTATTTACAGTATGCAATCTTTCTGTAAAACATAGTGTACATTCTCTGGCACAATCGTAAGGATGTGCTGCTGTACACTGGATTAACTATACACTGAGAAATGTCTATTCAGCCACAAAACCACAGAATTTGGATTGAAGTGTATTGAAAGAGCCAAGAGAGGAAAGCGGAGGTAGCTATTATTGTGTAGTCTAACTTTCGCTGCATCTTTTAATTGAAAAACTGCTATCCAACCATAGTAAGTTATCAAAGCTGTGTTTGTTATCTGATTTTAATTTCATCATGTATGCCATAGTAATTAATATATATAATATAATATAGAAAAAGAAGTCACTGTATTCATATTGTTAACAAGATCCTTTCTTGGAGTTTGAGGAGAAGACTGAGGTGAGCTGACATAGAAGGACGAGGCAGGGTGGAGCCAGGCAGTGCAGGGCTGGTCCTGTTGGATTTGGCAATAGATATGTGCAGCTCTACACCACCACAGCATCCTCCGCACACAATGTGTGTTTCATTTCTTCACGGCGATTCACTAAAATTTTGCCATGTGCTCATATGTGACTTTGATGTAAAGTAGTTTAACATTATTTATTTATATTTCACTCAGCAATACCATGGGGCCCTTTTTTCTAAACACTTTATTTCTGTAGCTGAAGACTGACCGGAAGGAAATATATTATATTCGTAACAGAAGACACCTGCTCACAGTTAAAGCCTCATTTACTGTTTATATCCAGTACAACCGCCGGTTACAGTACATATTATCCAACACCCCTATTTCTCCATGCAGACACACTATTTCGGGCCATTAACTTTGTTTCCAAATGACCTCACTCTGGAGCAATGTGATTCAGGAGTCAGCAGTGAGTTCACATGGAGACCACCATCAATAGTTTATGACGTGCATTTAAAAGAGGCCTGAGCAGTTCTTTTCTGGTCAAGGTAAAACTGTTATCGTCTGTGAATGAATCATCATACATCTGATAGTAACACTTCACATAACCTAAATTACAGGAATGAAACCACATGCTTTGGGGGAAAAAGAGTCTGATAATGAGGGAGTCACAGTGTAATAGATCAGTATGTTATGGGCTAAAATGGAATGTTTGACTAAATGTATGTACTGCCGTAATGCCCATAGGTGAATTTGGTGATAAAGTAAAAGGACAAAAATCTTGATCCCTGCTATAAGCCAGTATTGTCTGCAGTCTTCATTACACCCCACAACATTAAGATACTGGAAAAAAACTAATAACACACGGTCTTTCTTTGGTGATCCTCTGACCTTACCTCTGGCACCAACAGCAGGTCAAAGGTTTCACTTAAAATATCTCAAAATGTACAAAATGGATTGGCACAAAATATCTTACAGACACTTATGGTTCGAGACAGTTTTGGTTGTGAGAGGCCTGATAACTACTGGATTGTCTAGAAGTTGTGTACAAAATTCATGGCCCCCCCACCCAAGAATCCTCTAACTTTCCATATGGCGCCATCACCAGGTCAAAATTTTAATTTGTCTATTAATTAGGTTTATGACCAAATTAAACCAAAAACAAATGACATTCCCATCAGCCTAATCTTTATTTTTGTTTAGTGCTAATCAGCAAATGTTAGCATGCTAACGCACTGAACTAAAATGAACATGTTAGACATTATAACCACCTAGCATCAGCATGGTAGCATATTGAGAGTGTGTTTGGGCTTAGCTCAGTACAGCCTGAAAGAGCTACCAGCATTGCTGTAGACTTAGTCTTGTTCAAATATCAATGGTCTAGTGGAAATTTTGACCTGAAGGTGACACTAAACAAAATTCACAGATTCATACAAATCATTAGGGACTGTTTTCTTGTGACCTTTAATATCCATACAAAGTTTCATGGTACTCCAATGAATTATATAGTTGGAAGAAAGTATTGGACAGGCTCATCTCACCATCTGGTACTTTTGGCCTCTCTAGTGGGGCAGAAACATATAATTCAAAATTATTTACAGCATCAGATTTGCCTTACAGTGAGCAATACGTTTTTCAATGTACCATACTTATGCATATATAAGTACTGTTTTACAGTAAGATAGACTTGAAAAAATGTAAACATATCCTTTAATAGTATTGTTATTTGTCTTTTGGGTATCACAAATAGCAGCTTAAGTGCTGTGTACAAAACAAACTCTGCAGCCAGACCTTAATCCTAAATTCACTGACACTTCCATGCAGCAGTTTTACATTTCATTGCCACTTGAAGGTACTGCAGATGTAATTCCCTGTATCAGCTCCCAAACTGTATCCACTCAACCCAACAACTGGCTCAGGAATGCTGGCCTACATACACAAAGACAGATGTAAGGTAATGGCGGAACATTGCCAGGCACAAATGCACTATTTCAAATTTAAAGCGACTGATGTTTTTATTAGAATGTGGACTGGATTTCACCTTTTAACATAGCACTATAGGTGGGTATCATGTTGAAAAAAGTCTCATTCTATTGGTAGATGTGGCTGCTCAGCAGAGTATGTTCAAAAAGTCTGTCAATTATGAGGGGGGCGGAAGGTTTCCCATTAGAGGAGAAGGGAAGGTTATGGTGATGTCAACATGTGTTTAATGAGCATATACTGTTATTTGTTATAGGCTTCAAGCAGAAGTGGCAGTTTGAAGTGGTCCTGTTTGTGTTTAGATTGTGCAGTCTCTAATAAGGATGTTCATGATTAAACCTAATCAATGAGCTATTATTCATATCTATTCTTGATTATGCGCAATCAGTCATCAAACTGATTAATTCTACTGGCATAAGATGTTTACTTTGTTTCAATTATCAACATAATTACAATCTCTGTTATTTAGTTGTCATGCAAAAGCATCGGGAACACAAGAACTGCTACTATATATGCAACCTTTAAGATAACATGACAGACTTCTCTTCCTTAGACAACCATGTTCAATTATGTCTGGAAATGGAATCCACAATTTGGCATGGCAGTGAACCCAGTTTATTCCACTTTCAGTTGCCAGGAAAATATTTGTGCTCACAAGTAGCTGAATGTTGGATGACACTATGATTTCTTAGCAACAACAGCTGCTGAGCAAGTTAGAGTTGAGACTTCCACCCAAATACATGATTTGACAAATAACAGAAAGCAAATCCTTTCTTCTGCAGAGATAAGAAAACGTCTCTGTGTTATTATTATTCTTTTGTGGAAGTTTTTATATTTCCCTTACTATGACTGATTGTATCAAACTGTATTTCTGTCCCATGATGTGCTATCTTGTTTTGATAATGTCTGGTTGCAAAGTGGAAAGCATTCATTTTGTTTGGAGAAAGTTTGTTGAAGCTGTAAAACTGTTTTTTTTTTTTTAAATGAGAATGAAATCTGATCATGGAAAGATTTTCCTATTTTAAAGTTTGGGCCACACTATCCAGAGATAGTATTTCTATTTTAAACTGCTGCTTTTTCTTTAACCTGTGTGCACAACACTTTAGACACACCCTCCTTAAAGTTGCTTCCACCATCCATGATGTCTCAATTGACTCACAACACCTGATTAAAAGTGTCACCTCCTCTTCACCTACATCTCCCACAGGAGACTGAACTCAGGCTGATTAGTTAAATTAATAAAGGATCATAGCTTTCAGCTGGATTCACCTGCTGAGGTGAAAAGATGGTCTTAATATTATTAATATATGGACGTTCACAGACAGACCAGTGAGTTAAAGTGTTGGTTCAACACAAAATAATTTTGATATTTAGGACTTATAATAAATGCGACACACCAGACTTTCCCCTCCGTCCGCGTCGACTGAATGGCCATCTGGTTACATAACACATTAATTTTTCTTTTCCATATATCACCATGATTAGTTTATACATTTAATGGAAAAAGGGCAAATAAACACCAGGAGCTTGCTCATGTCTTTCTAATAAATTAATGTGCATAAAAAATCAGGCAGCCAGTAGGCTGACCTCAAGCTATTTGCCATCCAATGATTATTGGTACCCTTATGTGTAGCAAAATGCTCTCTCACGCTTCAAATTAGCTATGTAGCCTCTGGAGGTTATTAAACAAGAATTGGACCACATTGCTGTTAGATTTTACTTGAACAGGCCATGTGTATCATTGGTTTGCTTTACATTCCTCTTCAAAGGACCATAAAAACAAAATGATTCTGAGAGTATTGCAATTAAGGTCACCAAATCTAAACTGAACTCAACAATGTTTGAAAGATCTAGAGTGTCTCCTATGTGGTCACTTATACAATAGAGATTTGTCTTGAAGAGAAGCTTGGGAATGTTTTTTTGGCTGTAAAGTGACGGGATGCTCCGGGGTCACACGCGGTCAGCTTCCCTATTCAGTATCTTGACATTCCCCATGGGCCTATTCCCATGGCCTAGTTTGGCACAATATGGTATATGAGATTACACAGTTGGCCACAAAAATACTGGTTGTTCTCAGAGCACATACTCATCTCTCCTGTCATGTGCATTTCTTCTGGTTTTGGCCGACCATTTGTTGACTTCAATGCATTCGGCTGCTGTTGTCAGTTGCCCAAAGAATCCAATTGTTTTTCTCATTCTCTTGCAATCTTTCTCTTATCTCTTGCACAAGACAGATAAGGTTTAAGGAATGTGCTAACTTTCTCTGTTTGTATAATCAAGCATGTAACCATTTTTTAGCTTGATCTCCCCAATTTTCATGAGATGTGAATTATGTCTGGAAATGCAAACATATGCTTGGAGGTGAGACACGAAGAGCGAGACATAAATTTTCAACCAGGAAGAATGTATGATGGAGACTCATCTAGTCTTCCTCATAATTTCTAGTAGAGGTTTGATCATGAAGCAATAAAAATGGATTTTTTATGATAAGAGTGGTGAACGGATGTTTTACTTTATACTGTATGTTAAAGGTAGCGTAAGCGATTCTGGAGAAATCCAACAACATGACAAATACTGTGATATGGAGTGGACAGCGACACAGTAAGTAATGTAACTAATGTTAGATAAGTTGTCGATTGCACAGTTGCTGCTGCGAAGCTAACGCGTAGAAAGGACAAGGCTGTCCTAGAGCCACCAGCTCTCCTGTTACAACAGCTAACATCACAACAACAACATGTTTTGGCAAACTTGAAAGCTGAATGTCGGTGGTTAAGTTATTTAACATAATTGACACAAAAATAATGGAATGGCTGGAATAATGTTGTGTGTGGTGTCCGAGCCACTATGTTTGTTTCCCATTTACAGAGCGAGTACTGTGTGCTATCACCAGATTTCTTTTCAGCACACACACACACACAACAGATAGCTAGCAGACTGTGAGGACATGGTTGCAGAATTTGACAAAAAGACGTCTATTGGATTAGATTCGCTTACACCACCCTTAAGGAAGGAAAGCAGCACACTGCTAACTTTTTTGTTTAATTTCTGTGGGTTAGATATAGATATATACATATGTAGATATAGATAATGGAATCTAATTAGTGAAGGAAGAATTAAACTGACATATAACTGGCCACACATAATCTGAGTTTATTCTCACTTCACAATATTTCATAAAACAATGTTGAACTTATTAGCATCTGTTGTGCCACAACTGTGTGAAAGATTCAACACATGATTGCACAAGTAGCTGGGTTGTCGGGCTTGGCAGACCAGTGATGTGTGCTTCAGCTTCACTGTGCAGCTGTTGTCTGCTTCATACTACTGCAGGCGACCATATAGTCAGTCACTCAAACCAAACTTCATGGGACACATCATTTCCTCTGGTTATTTTAGGCCTTCCTAACCAGCAGGATGATGACATTGGCTCTGGCCTCCTAACACTGGGATCTGTGTGAACCACAGCACATAGAGAATACACGCCCTGTCACACACGCACACAAAAACACACTCATGAACAGACACATAACACACACCCTGGATCCCTTTCCTCCCCCCTTACCTCTTTCATCAACCTCATGTGAAGCAAAAAGCTCTTTTGTTGGTTCTCCCGTCTAGCTATATTTATCTGGTGCAAGCTATTCCAGACTGTCATCTGCCCGATTCCAGATCTGGTGCTATCCTCAGCCCCCTTGATTCTGTCTGAACCCACTATGTAATGAGGCTGTCTGGCGTCAAATTACTCATAACTCTTCATGGTCCCTCGGCAGTGCTGATGAAGATTTTCAACAGGATGGGAGCTGGCGCAGATCTGCCTTCATGTCAGCATGCTGTGAAAAGTGGCCCTCCTAACTGCAGCCTCCCGCTGCAATGTTGTGGGAATGATAGAGCAAGAGACTAGCTATTTCGATGAAAAATGGGATGTTCATATTTATTTTACGTAGTTCAAAGTCATCCTCATGGAAAATAAAGACAATTAAGTCACAATCTAGGTGAAGATATCCTCCAGGTGCCAGGTGTTTGCGAGAATCTCTTTGTTAGACTGTCAAAACTGTCTGTGACCAACTGCACTAAGTAGAAATATTTTAGTTCTCTCAGGAGATGCACATATCATAGCGCCTTGTGGCTAAAGCTCAATTCCTAGTCATGGAGTAAAGGCTAATAACTTTTTGGAGTCGAGAACTAATTAAAAGCACAAAAAACTATTCGTTTGGAGTCTGATGTCTCATGATTAACCACTGCAGCCTTGTGCTTATGAGTCATACACCCTCTGGGCTGGAGGGAGTCCCTGCATTTGCAGTGGATTTCTCTATATTTAAAATAGTGAGTCATATTCATGTGCAAGCTACTGTCCCTGCTGGACTTGTAAAAATAGCAAACTCAAGTCTCTAAGGGATAGAGTTATGTAGATCAAAACTTAATGCATGTGAAATACAGCATACATGGATAGTGTTGATGTATTTGAGTCACTACTGTGCATGGCTTACTTTATATAATATAAAATGTAAGAACAAGTTCCCAGGAGTTGGAGGGTTGCTGAGAGAACAAACATACAGTAAAACACATCTGATAACAAACTGGTCTCTCAGTCCCAGTTTCAAGAACTACTTCAGACTACTGGGCATTCTTCAAAACTTGACTAATTGCAGCACACTCACATTCTTTCACCACAGTTGTTTTGTCTATATTAGGCAAGAGAAGTGGAGGGACAATTTGATTAAAGCCTCCAGCTTTGGCTTGCTACTAACTGACCAAGCAGACTCCAGATGTTGGAGTGGAAACCTCAGGCTTTTCCTAACATGTCTCAGATGAATCAGCCAAACACTGGAAACATTTCCCATGATTCACGCTGCTTTTCCAGTGCCTAAGCAGCCTTTTGTTACCCCACTGGCCACATCAGTCTGATTCCACTGATCAGGGCATGTGAGTTACATGCGATACAGAGTGTTCAACAGAGCAAGCATTGTTCCTGAATCTGATTAAGAAATTAATTTATGTCAAGTGATGATGTTAGATAACAATATCTGTTGCCAGCTGATAACATTCACGATAAACAAGAAGGAAGGATCTTGAGAATGGTTTGTGGGGTAAATACTGAGTAATTCCATAAGAGCCCTTTGGGGCAAAATTACATTTTGTTATTCCTTTTGCCTTTTAATTTAATTTCAATGGATAGGTTTAGGGTGTAGGGTAGGGTGGGGTGGGGTGAGGTGGGGTGAAGGACGTTGGTGGTGGGGAGAGAATGAACCAACTGAATAATTTCATAAAAGCCCTTTGGGGTAAGAAGACATTTTGTTATTCCTTTTTCCTTTTAATTTATTTTCAATGGATAAGAGAAACAATGGCAGCCAGAATAGAGCTGATTTTTCTTTATTCAACCAAAAATACGATAAAACAGACTATTCTCTAAAAAAAATTTAGAATAAAATGGAAAAAACCCATAGAGGCCACTTGTATCGAGACATCTGGTCATGCATAATTCTTGCTTATTGAAAACTTGGCAGTTCTGTGATGATGAGAATTTTTTCTGGAGTTTTCATTTTGGGCACTAAACTCCCCAACAGCTCTTATCAAAAATAAACACGCAGAGTTCATTTGCTGCAGTGGGGGAAGAATATAAGCCTGTCTGTGTCAGGGTCACTACACACACTGATTTTAAATGTTCCACTTCATGTCTTAGCCCCATTGTGGTCCTACAGGTATCCTAATGTGCACAACATTATCAGTGCAGTGCATCTCGGTAGGTAGTATTTGACTTTAGGGTGTTTCTCCACCCTTTTGGTTAATTTATTTATTTATTTTTTTATATCTCACTGTGTTTACTCTTTATTATGTTCTGAAATCAACATTAATCTTATTCTTATCCATTTGACATTATCTGCTGCTGCAAAAACCCAATATGCTCAAAAATATCATGAATCAAATTTAATCTACTATTCCAGATTTCCGAGTATATCAAGCTTTTGGCAGAGGACACAAATGTAAAAGGACTTTGTCCCAAGAACTTTTACTGTGTCCACTGATGGATTTGTCTCTGACTGGCAATGTCAGTCTGTCCACCACTTTGGTCCTGTCTGAAATATCTCAACAACTATTGGATGGATTGTCATCAAATGTTGTACAAGCATTCATGGTCCCCATCCAATAGACTTTGTTGATCCCCTGACTTCACCTCTAGTGCCATTACTTAAGGACAAACATGTTATTTGTCGTTTAATTATTCATTCATTTATGAACAAATACCTGCAAAGCTATTGAGCGCCCTTCAGCAGTCCTCTGGGGCAAATGTAGACTACTTTCCTCCTTCATCCATGCTGCTCTAACCCCACACTGCTCCTCCTAAGACTTTGTCCTTAGAATTGCCTAAAATTGCATGGCGACAATGTAATGACAGATCAACAACAATCTGAACCTTCTGAATCTTCCACCAACTTATCTGATTGACGTGGAAAGGGTTAAAAAAACACAGGAGCACACCATGACATGGCCTTTGACATTCCATATAGGGACAGAATCTCCGCTTGTGTTTATGTACAGAAACTCTTTTGTGTACACACCCGGGGCTAAATCAGGTCTGTGTGTGGGCTGTCTGCCTGCTCTAAGCAGATCATGGCCCGAAAATATAATTCAAGTAGCACTGTCATTGACAGCAAGCAACCTCAAAGAGAGCAATGTGGGAAAGATCATCTGCCAGTGGAGTATACAGTCCTCAAGGCAAGAGACATGTCTTTATTTTCAGTGTTCTTGCATCACAATGAGAATAAACTGAGCTATGATATGTGCTTTTGAAGTCAGTGAGTCCTCTGCTTTAAGTGTGACAACAATGCTAGTGATACACTCAAAAGGAAGGCAGAATTTTTTTATTTTGGAAGGGTTGTGCATCTGGCAAATCTGTAGCCCTGTGAAGGACAACTTGATAGCTTCATCACATGTTTCTCCTCTTTTAAAGGATTATTCTGATTTATTTCAACTTTGGTCTTATTGTTGAAGTTACGGTCATCATTCCTGACAGTAACTATTAAGTTTTATTTACCAAGTTAATTGCTTTAAATCTGTAACACGGTGACATTGCCAAAGAATAGGGTAAAATCGTGAGCAGTCAGAGGATCAGACAAGGAAACCTGTAGGCAGGGCCAGATTAACTAACTAGGGGGCCTTGGGGCAATAATAAGCTAGTGGGCCCCTATTGATCCCTCGTTTCTCCAAATCTGTTTTTCACCGTGTATGTATTTGTTTGCATTAGCAATTCGTTTGTGGTGATTTATTAATTACAAAATTATTTTCAAGATGTTAGCAGTAATTTGAGTGAGTATGTTATTGCTACAAATGATGGTCAAAACTATGAAAATAAGACCCATGCTGAATTAAACAGGAAATTTCCTCTCAATAGCTGTAGTTGGGTAAAATAAGTCATAGAACAGTCATCAACCCTGGCTTTTCTGTGGCACTCTTTTGCATTTAACATTTCTGGCTTTTAGCTGACAGTCTTATCTGACTACAGCAGCTCACTGGGAATGAGCAGCTGTGGCCCAGTGTCTTGCTCAAGGACACCTTGACAGGAGTTAATGCTGTTACAGGAGTCAAGCCTCTAACATTTCCATTATGAGACCAACACTGTAATCATCGGGCAGACATGCTGCCCATCCTGTTGCTGCGGGTCAGATATAAAATTCTACCTGTAGTAACAAGATGAAGTTATAGAGAGGAAATGAGCGGGGTGAGGCAGGTTGCCCATACAGCTAACTTTGGATTCGTGTAATGATGTTTGCCTCAGGCCAAAATCCCCCCCAAAATAGTTAATAAACCATGATTCACTGAAAATTTCTCTCTGAAAGTGCAGGATAAAACATCAGGAAGGCAGAAGTGAGGCAGGTTATATCATATTATAAATGTTATCAATATTGATTGGATCCCATGTGTAGAGAGTTATTAGGGTTTCATTTTTGCCAAAAGGGTGAGCGAGCAAGAATGACTCATGTACTGCTCTTAAGTTTTAGAAGAAAAACACTTGTTCGACAGCAGAGAAAGTTCAAAGTTTCTTTTAAAACATGAAATATGTTAAGATAAAAAGGTAAATTGCAAATTACTTTTCTGCATATTCTGTGCAAGTCTACTAAACCATCCTTAATATTCATGCAATATTTTTCTTCTTTCTGCTTCTTTTCAGTCATGGAATGTGTATTATTGTAAATTTTGTGTTGGAAATGTACACTGAAGTCATTGAAAATAATAATAACATATATATCTTAGTCCTGACACATTTCTGTGACCACTTATTTTTTAAGACATTCATTCCTTCAGTTGCATGTGGAATTTCAACAGAGAGGAAGCAGACCATGGGCTGTGCATTCTACTCTGTATTTATAAACACTCTGATTTTCTTGTTTGGATTTACTCCAAATACCCCATGTATTTGGAGCAAATTCTATGCTCTCCTAACATTGTATTGTGTTTAAACTAAGAGGTGAGAGGAGGGTCACAAAGTGTGTCTATGGGTCCGACACATCCGGCAGAACACTAATCTCATCAATTTCCCAATGCAAATATTGGACTTATTAATCTTCTGTGCAGACACTTGTAGTCACACCACTCTCCCTGCCAACTCAAAGAACACATGGAGACCTTGTAATGCAGACACTTCACAAAGCCCAGGCAAATTTCATGTTTATTTCTTCTTGTTACCATAGAGACATTATACTCTAGGGGAGATAGCAGGCTCATATGCAGTCTTGGAATGCAAATCCCCTCGTTAAGCTTTGCAATTGAAAATGCAAACACATTCAAGAGCAAGACGTCACTAAAACACTCACAAGTGAGCATAAACCATTAGATAATGTTTGTAGTAGATGTTGCTGTCTTATTGTGTTTTATTTAAGCAATTTAAGACAAACACCAGCAATTCGGTTTGCAATGCTCAATGTTTTCTAGTAGCTTTTTTAACACCATCAATATTGGTTGAATTTTACATGGAGCATCATTAGTTCTGCCAACCGAGTTGGACAGGAGTTTTATTTTCTCCCCATTTCGTCTGTTCTCTGTCTGTTCATTTGTCAGGTCATATTTGTACATATTAGAAAATGCCAATATTTTATGAATCGATTTTCAGAAAAACAACAAAAGACAACCAACAGAAGACATTGCAGAAAAGTTAGTAATGGGGAAGTTCGTAACTTTTTCAACTGTTTGGCCAATAGAAGGAAGTGGCTTCCTTAGGAGCACATAACTTCCAAATAGATTTACATTGCATCAGATTTTGTGTGCCTATCAACAGACAGCAAAACAGGAAAAACAACCTCTATTACCAGGCCAACCAAACAACATGTAAGCACTGGAGAGAAATGTATGATAAATACCCTGGCAATTTTCCCAAACCTTGGTTAACTGGTAGCCTTACTGTCCACTGAAGAGATACAGAGCTGCAGGCGGTTTTTTAAAGAAGGAACATGTCATGTCCAATTTCAGATGGAGCCATGATAAAGTGAGCATCCGTCGATTTAAGAAAAAAAGTGCTGTCACATGGCTGCTGAATACAGAACCCATGTCAAAAAAGATGTGTCCCTTTTAAATTCTATGGTGAAATGATATTCACTGATATGTAGTATCTAAAGGGGTTGGCAGGTATTTAGTGTGCTTGGGTAGGTGAAACATCAACAGCTGCGTTTCAACCAAAGGAACTTTACGCAGGAACTAGGAACCTTTGGAGGAACTCACTGCGTTCCACCAGAGGGACCAGGGTCTTAGTGTAGTTCTGGGGTCTTCATTTTACCCCCTAAAAAGACCCTGTTCGGGGGGTAGTACTTTCTGAAAGTACCGGGTACTTTGGGGGGGCGGGGCTTGCTTTGCAGTGAATTTCTGAATGGGCGAGTAGAGGCTACTGGCTTTAACTGGAGAATGTCGGGTATTTGTCTTCTACTGCTCCTCTCTTTTCCACCATTGTTTGCAAACCAATAAAAAACAATCAGCAGTCAAATAGCCACACATGTCTCCGCCTGAGATCAATCGTCGGCATTAAATGTAAATAGCAGCCTGCCTGGGTGTGTTTACAGCGAACAGCTGATGGAGTTACTACTGGGTCCAGAGTTGTTGTTTTTAAGTTTTCATCAGTGAGGAAGTTTCTACACAGAGCTGAAGTCAGTCTCCTCCTCGTCAAAACCAGCTGAACAGCTGATTACAGCAGGTAATAAAGCTTGTTAAAATCACGTTCCTCCGACGCTCAGGCGACACAGACGTGAGTCCTGCAGCTGATCTGCTGCTCTTGTCACTGGAAATGTTTTAATAACCTTCCAAACTGTTGTGATTTTATTTTTGCATTGTTTTATCTGTGCTGGAGTTATTTTAAGAACTTGGTGGTTTTATCCAGTTTGTTATCCACACATGTCTCGCGGATGTCCACCTGAGATCGTATGTCGGCATTAACTTTATAGCTGGGAAACAGCAGCCAGCGTTCTTCAGTGTTTACAGCGAGCAGCTGATGGGGTTAGGCTAAATACTGGGTCAGAAGTTGTTGTTTTGAGTTTTCATCAGTCAGGAAGGTTGTTTCTACAAGGAGACGAAGTCGGTCTCCTCCTCTCCAAAACAAGCGGACCAGCTGATTACAGCAGGTAATTAAAGGAACATCCCGTTCCTCTGACGCAGGCAGACACAGACATGTGATGCCAGCTGATCTGCAGCTCTTGTTAGCTGGAAATGTTTTAATAACCTTTCAAACTGTCGCAATTTTATTTTTGTGCTGCTTTCTCTGTACTGGAGTTATTTTAAGAACTTTATGGCTTTATCCAGTTTGGTATTAAATGTGTAATGAACTTTATCGCGTTTCCTCATTATACTCCCACACAAAAAAGCTGCTTTAATGGTCAAGCTAAGCCTATAGTTTTTCATTATATTCCAGTCAAATCTGATGGTCATTTATAAATGTTGCACATGGATAGTGGTTACAAATAATGATGCCTGTGCATTACTGTGTACAGCCAGGCCTACGGCCTACGTCAGCTGGTTAATTTGCCTAATCTTCATAGGTCTTTAGACCACGGTGGAAACGCACACAACAGTGGGCTGAAGGAACCTTTTAGTTCCTTAAAAAAGATCTGGGGACTTTTGGTTGAAAAGCGCCTATGGTGTCATCAATCACTGGTACAATGCTGAAGTGAGGGCCATGAAATCACCAGAAGGCTACAGAGGTTGCACCACTGAAGAAAACTCATGGAAGGCTCCCTGTGCTGCATTGATGATTTAGTTCAATTCACTTCTGCTACTGAGCAAGATGTTTCTGAAATATAGTACGAGTAGGTACAGGTAGACCACTTTTGGAATGCACAGTGCTTCTGTAAAGAAAGGTGCCAATGAGCTGAAGAACACCCAGGTATCTGGATGTCATGTGGTGCTTGGCCTGTGTTATTTGAAGATGTAAACACAGGGATAAAATGAAACCTTCTGCAAGCTTTCTAGGTAGTTGGTGGAAGAGTCCCCTGATAGCTTGTGGCAAGCATTTTGTGGAGCTCACGGGGGGCCAAAATCTAATCAGTGACTCGGTACATCTGGTCAACATTAGCATTTAGTTCTCCAGGGTCAGTGGGTGAGTACTGTTGTACACACTGAGGCAGCGAGGATTCTGCCAGCAGATAATTAGATGAGGAGAAATGGTTCCATCATACAGTTTTCCTCTTTTATTCTGCCATCATTTTGATTAGAGGAACATTTGGTTTAAAATATGTGGAAAATTACATCTACTGCACCATTTAACCAGTCAGCGAGAACTATAATGCTAACTACTGTACGTATATCTGCATTAAGATACTGCACACTGTTACGCAAAAGGTTTCTTGTCAGCAAATGCAATGTGACCACACTGAAACGGCACTCACTGTTTGCTCAGTGTACAGCTAATTCTTTAGCGGAGGTGTCATTGTCACGCCAGTCAGTGGGGTTTATCTATAAATGAGCAAACAGAAGGGCAGATGACTGTTTTCATGCTTGTGGCAAACAGATCACAGTGCAGGAGAAATGAATCCAGCTCTCCAGCTGAGCTTTGATTCTGTGCCACTGAAACAAAGCAATACTCTTCTGTTCAGATCAACAGCCACTTTTTCACTTTAGCTGCCAATGAGACACTCATGGAGAGGTTTGCCCAGACTTAATTGGAGTGGAATTTGCAGTGAGAGTTCTGACAGCTGGCGGAAGACAATGGGCTCAACAGCTGTTTTAGGTCCAGTGCTAATCCTGCCAACTTGCCATATGTACAATTTTGCGCTGAGGTGAGTTGGTTAAGCTGTTTGAACACACTATCCCATTCACATACCAGATTTGCCTCACCCAAACACTGTACACCCCACACTAACAGTACTCACTCTCAGTAGCAATATGAGGAAGACCTGCTGCATCAAATCATATTGAGAAAGGTACATCTGTAGCTGACTTTACTCCTGCACTATGGGGCCATTGTATGTGCCTTGGCCTTCCAACATCCCCCTCCCCAATATACACACTGCCTCTCTCACTCCCTTACTAGCCTCTCTCTCTCTTTCTCTCTCTCTCACTTTCATCTCCTCTCTGGGTGGATAAGGAGCTGCTCTGCCTGCCACTATGCACTTCCCTCTGAAAGAGCCATTCATTGCTGCCGGCAGAGGGACCTCAGCTCACCTCCTAACCAGAGAGGGCTTCAACTTCACTACCTCCCCTGCCTTTTGGCAACACCCTTTCAATGCAAACATTCTCAAGGTAAAAGCACACAGAAAAAGCCAGGCACAGAAGGAAAAGGCAAAGAAATATGAAATTGATGAAAAACTGACAGATGTTGTCTCAGACCTTGGACCAGGGTCAGACCCTTGGTACATCTTTCCCCTCATGTATTGAGTTTCATCCAACAAAAGGAAAGTTTCACTGCTGAGCAATGAATGGCATGAGGACAGAGAGTGTGGACAATGAAAATAAAGGGGAAAAAAAACGTATAAACGTTTTGCTCAGTACAGTATTGGTGCTGGTCATAGTTAAAGTTTGTTTTTTTAAGGCATTAACATATCACTCATAAGTTTATCATGCTTTGAGTTATGCATAGGGGAAGCCACATACAGTGACAGTGATATGATCTCCTCTTTTGCATCCCACAGCAGAAGAGATTTGTAGCTTCACTTACCTCCAAGACCAGGGCTGGGGAGGCAGAGGAGCAGGGTCAGGAAGGCACCGACCAGGACTGAATTCAGGGCTCTCATATTTTCGTGCTGGAAGTCAAGTCATCCACTCTCACGTTAAAGGCACTCCATTCAGTAGGCACTGAATGAGTTTCCAGTTTTGGGACCTGCTACAGGATACTCCTCTTTGAGAAGGGGCAGGGCTGGGGAGGGATCATGAGAGGGACGCCCTCTTTCAACCCCCCCCTTCCCGGCTCCAGCACACTTACACACACACACACACACACTCGCGCACATACACACACACACACACACACACACATACCCGCATCTTACAAGACTGGAAAATTATATACTGCCCCTCCCTCCTGACCCTGCACTTAAACATTCACAAGTGCAGGACCTGTTAATACACACATATGTGCAAAGAATCACACATACAAACACATCACATATATCAGTTCACAAGCATGCCTTTTGAACCACCTCTCAACTATCAGCTCTACCTCTCTGCCTTTCTCTAAGTCTGGCCACTCCTGGTTTTTTAGGACTCCCTAATTTTTGTCTCACTCAGTAATTGGAGTGGCCTTTGGAGACCAGCGGTTGCCTTCTGCAAGGATAAACCTTTTACTTTTAATTAAAGACAAATCAGGTTGTCCAACTCTCTTGGCGCTTTATCTTCCTAGTCTTTCCCTTGATCACTGTCTTGTTCTTTATGTTTTTTGCTCAACAAACCTGCTCCCGAAGCTAATTAGGCTCACACTTTAGCGTGCTGTAGAGGTGTGTTGTGTTGGATTTGCATTCACTATCTCTCCTCTATTGATAGGGCAGGGACAGTGTTAAAGTTTTACTGCTCAAGTTATCTAAGGCACTCAGAGAGAGACTCGTGGCGAGTGCTGTCACTGATTGTTTTCCACTTGGCTTTTACTTTCATTTTTTTTTTTGATAATGAACATGCACACTCCTCACAAGGATTAGTATTTTCTAGTTGAATGCTAAGATTAAACCTCAAGTTCACTCTCAAAGCCTGAACGTTCAATTTCACCTGTCTCACAGTCAGCTGGTTGGCAAATTATTCCCATTCTTTCTAACAGCTGAAATGGGAATACAATTAGAATTTTCTAAACACTTCCTCTCATGTATGGAATAACTTTACAACAGTAATTCTCTGTTGAGTACAGCCCATGCAGTTCAATTAGAGGTTTTTCAACTGAACAAACAATTTCTCAGAAATGATCTTCAAATTAGCTGGCATATAAAATATGATTAATCATTCCAAAAGATGAGAATCAGAGGGGCATTTTACATATAAAGTAGAGAGCTGACAAAGACATGCGTGTGAATAAACATTATGAAACATCCAAAATATGAAGTTTTCATACTCTCATTCATGACTTAAACTGATAACCACACAAGAATTTGGCTTTAATTTGATTCCTCGGATCTATGCAGAAAAGAGAATATTCTCCTCCAAACTGAATCTGAATATGTATTTCCTTTGGATTAACAGCACCTCCAGTGGTAAATATAATAGCTCAACATTGAGGTGGTATTAATTTGTTGAGAAAACATCAGACACAGTGAAGATGAAGTGGATCTTCTCTTTACTCTTCCAAATGGTATGAGTGATTGTACCTGTAAGAAAACCTGTAAAATAACACATGGCACCTGTAACACAACACTATTTACTGCAGGCAACCTTTTCTGATGCCACAGCCTCCCTGATTATTTCAGCATGACACGAGCCACAATTAAAATGCTCCTTCTGAGCCTCAGCCAACCGCTTGCACCGATGACATACTCTCGCCTCCCTGGGGATGCATAATTTGCCCTGGAGGGATGTCACCCACTGATATGAGTAGGCTCCCACAGTATGTGAGAGCACAGGCAGTCTTATGTAATCCACAACACTAGTTTCCCCATAAGCGCTTGAACTAATACAAGTAGATGCGAGTGAACCTGCAAGAACCGTTTTTTGGCTTAATAATGCATGGATATGCTTTGATTAAGGGTGTCCCGTGGAGTCTTAATTGTAAACAAACAGGGTTTTGTTTACTTTCAACTGTTCTCACAAAAATAAATTATATGTATCCTTAAGGCCTGAAAACATGTTGAATGCATTTCTCACCTCATGAAACATCTGCAAACCCCTTTTTAATCTTTTGAAACCTGTATTGTTTATATCAGCATGCTCTCTTCTTATCCTCTTTTATAGCTGCTTTGCTGATGAAATATATATCATGTTAACCTCCTTTACATGTTGTAGTGCATGTGCACCCCTGTGGTGGTTGAACACAAGATAAAAACAATATGAAGATCCAAATATGGAAACATCACACTACATGAATGAAAACTCCATAAAGTCGCTTTAAAGGAGCTATATGTAGTTTTCAATGACTACTACTTATCAAAAAAAACCTTTTTCTAAACCATTTGTCAACTGGCTATAATCTTACTTAGAATGAACCACATGCCTGTTTTCTCTGTTGCTTGGAACAGTCACTATTCTGCTTCTTTAGTTAATGCTGCATGCAAGCTCCCGAGCCTCTTGCCGGCTACAGAGACAACACCACAGCTAACAAAATGCAGTCCACTAATACCATAAAACAACTGGCTCCCAGCACAACACAGACTCCAACACAAACTCCTCGTAAGGATAAGAAACAACAAGGTGGTGAAAGGTGAAAGATAAACAAATAACGTTAAGTTACTGAAAAGCAGGCAGGTGAGCTTATGCATATGTGTTACGTTGGCTAAATGCAGGCAATGTAACGTTATTATGTAAGGAGCATGGATTAGTTCAATCTCAAGCTGATAAAAATATTTCTCTAACGTTGCAGTAGGAGTTAACCTGAGTTTCCAGCATGTTGTGTGAAGCTGTCTCCCAGTGAGTTTGTACGTGTGTCGGATTTTGCTCACTCATGAGTTCAAGCATGTGTACGAGCACGCACCTGGTTACAATCTAAAAAAAGTACCCCTAATGGCCGTTAAAAACTACATATTGCCTCTCCTAAAAGCTGCATTAATTTATTTCATTTACCACTTGGGGGCAACAGAACAAGCGGAAAACAGAACATCTGACATTTAAAGTTGTTGTAGCAAACATTAGCCTATCTTTCTTTTGGTCTCCACCAACTCGTGATCTTAAGCTGCTAAAGTGCTCCATAATGTTCAGCAGCTGGCTGCTAACTTTATCTGTCTACAGTATACAGTGAGTTTAGCCGAGCTTTATTCTAGGGCTGCAACTAACGACTATTTTGATAGTTGATTATTCTATCGATGACTATTCGGATTATGAATCGCAAAATACACAATGTCTCTGATTTAGCCATCAGCTTTAAAATTAAACTTGTGGTTGGTTTGGCATGTGCTAATTAACAGTCAAGACAATAAAATGAATACTGCTTTCAAAAATACATCTTTTAAAAAACGTTTCTGCTGCAGCAACAGAAAGTGTGAGCAGTCATCTGAACAGCTGATCTGCTGTCTAGAGATGGAGCAGCTTACACACTGGTACCGCAACACACCGAAACAAACTGACTCTATATTTAATAGCTACAAAGAAAGGAATAACTTCATGCATTACATTTGCTGATTTTACAAGAGAGGACCAATAATCACTTCGTTGGCAACAAATTTAATAATTAATGATTTGTTGCATCTAGAACTGTCTCATGTATCTGGAAATGCTGTTGATGAGCTGTGTCTGCAGACCAGAAAACAATGAACTAAAAGAGGCTAAAAGGCTCCATAGAGCTGCATAATTGGTGATAATTATCTGTTGGGTCATAGCTGAGGGCCACCTAGTCATTTTTATATAAAAAACATTCATTCAGCTTAAGAAAATAGGTTCACATTTCCCATCAGGATCATACTGTAATCATTCCTCCTCTCCATACAGTGAAGGGATCCCGTCCTAGCACTCTAATCTAAGTCTAATGTAGGCGATGGGGGACAAATTCACACTCGTCTTGCAAAAATGTCTTCAAAAATTAAGTTGAAGCTAACACACAGGCTTCAGCAGTCTTACTTAAACCAATCAAGATAGTAGCTTCCAAAAACAGTCTTTTAAAATACTGTCCCTCCCTTATAGCTTAGCAAAGGAAACACTCTCCGCAGAAACACAAAACTGACATTATGTATTTAAAAATCCCCATGTGTTTTGACTAACTCAGACAGATAATTTACACTGAAGAAGGCCTTTGCACTGTTGTCGCAATTGTCATGTTTCTTCACAAAAGAAAATCTAAACCTATCCCTTAAATAGAAATATCTGTGCACTACTCAACAATGTACAAGATTCTATTCTATCATCTCACCATATAACCTTACTGTTATATCTCTAGTAACTTTCCTGCGCTTGGAGGCAGTTCAGATCTAATTTCTCTCCCAGTTGATGTAATCTTCACACAGAGCAGTAACTTGGGACATTTTGCCAAAATATCTCTCAAGTCATCATCAGCAGAGCGAAGAAGCTCAGCTTTCACCACATGGTCTCAAATATCACCTCATGTGCTGCTGCAGTCATCTGGCCAGACCGCACATGCTCTCAGAGATCCAGACTTGATTAAACCGCGGCAAGTATGGCAATGTTATTGTAAACCTTTTTGTCTGGATAAGAACTTGAGCCAAATGCCAGATTATTACAGTGGCCTGTGCTGATCAGCATGATTTATTGCTTTTAAAATACACTGTAATAATCAAGTGGCCTCTGAAGAAAGAGCTTTAGTGGCATTGGCAGTAGCAAGGATCCTGCTGTGGGAAAACTGTTTCATAATAAGAGATTAACTTAACTTTTACAAGTAGATATCGCTTTTCTATGCCTTTTCAACTAATGTGAGTCCACACACTTTTTGTCTCTTTATTACAGTATAATGGCTCACTTTTCATTAGCTCAACTGTTTTACTAGGTTCATAATATTAATGCATGACTCCTCACTCCTCATTTTTCCCCTTTCCATGACAACCAAATTGAGAATAAACTTAAAACACCTGCATAACGTAAATGCTCCCCGTGCAGGATATGCCTCAAGCGTGGTTGCTGGACAGGATTTTATGAGTGGAAAAGTTTTTTGAGGAGGTTTCAGGTTGCAGACACAGGTAAAAACGTTGATGAGTTGCTGTGAGAGAAAGCAGCACACTGAGTGGCAAAGTTCATGGTGACATTAATTCTATACAGGTACAGGATGATTATTAATCAGTGATTATTAACAGATAAAACAGGAAATGTTTACTATTAATTTTATATTTATATTTTATAATGTTATATAACAAAATATAAATATAAAATTAATAGATTTAGGTTTTTATCGATTTGTTACATTACAAATGAGGTTAGTTATCAACAGATTATTAATCATTAATTTGGATAACTAATAAATCATTTCAATCAGGCAAATGCCAAAATAGTGATGGACATTTTTGTCTATTTTTTATTAATTAATCAATAATGAAAACAATCGTCCTGTTACAAATTGTGCCAAATGATGATAGAGTTATTTTTACATCTATCTGTACACACACACACACACACACACACACACACACACACACGCATGGCAGAGATTTTATGAATTTTAAGTGTTTCTATCCAGGAACAAGCTCTGGACTCCAGATAGGAATTTATCATATACAGTATTAAGATAAGATTACGATTCCAGCTCCAGTATACAAATATGCATGTGGGCTCACTGCCAAATAGCTAAATATGTCCTGCACAGGAGATGTTAACAGGTTTATACAGATACATTTTGGTGGAATATTAATGAAAATAAATCTTTTCTAAGCTGTGAGAATCTATGTCTGCCCAAACCTCTGAGGTAGAGGTGTTACACTGTGATTAACAAGCCTAAGACTGTCAGAATGGTGTTGATTGAACTTAGATTTTGAGATTGTAGCCTGATGTATATGTCAAGCTTCAAAATTAAAGAATCATTGGGATTAATTATTAATATTAAGTACAGGAAGGGTTAGTTTAATCAATAAATCATCCCAGGTGCATGTTTTGCATCCACAGTGATTTTCTACCCTGACTGTTAGTAACGGATAGTCACTTCTCATGACACATTTGTAACTTTCAACGGACTCACAATGACCAACAGCCAACATTTTCCAATAATAAAAAAGCATAGCGAATGGAATTTTTCAGGCTTCTATTTTGTGTCGCAACATTAGCACACACTAGTTGTCAGTTACTTTCTTCCCGCTGTAAGCCTATTACAGTCCTTTTTTGACAATCCATCAGCAGTGTCAACTTAATTTGCTTTTCTCACCTCAGCTAATGCATGACACCTCTGGAAAATGGTTGACTCATTTGCAGTGTATACACATGTAATGCTGTGTCTCCCACGTTTATTAATGGTGCTAATTCCTATGACAATATTTGTGTCACGTTAATTTTTTTTTCAAGTTCAATAATTGCTTGTTTGGATACGTTTGCTCAAGGAGAGAAGAGGATTAAGCTTGCCAATCAAATAATTCCACAGCCTATATAACAATATAACTTGATATTAAGTGGTGGCAGCCTAAACTGTGTTTTGGCATTTGCTGTAAACTTCATTTCAGGGTCTTAATCTCTGTTAGCATGTAGTTTTCAAAGACACAGGCCTCCCTGGCTAAATCCTCACCACATCCAGTTTGTTTATCTTTTCCCTGACAGCTTTGTGACTTTGAATCTCTGTCCCTAATGCAATGCTCTTGGGTGCATTGTCTGCAGATACATGTGGGTCCTTAGGTGTTAAATGAAGCTTCTAGAGAAAAAATTTTAATAAATTAAACACAAGGATCCATGGAAAATGCGAGAATAGATAACTAAGCAGAAGTGTTAATGAAAACAGTCTTAGAGCTGTTAAAGATAAAGATAGCATACACCAAAATATCTGACAGTAAAAACAGAACGTAGGCTTATATGATTTTTTCTCAGTTTCAGAAAAATAATACCTGACTAGCTTCACTTACCAGCAGTCTATTTACGCATTTGAATCCGTACTGAATTTGTAATAATTTCAAGGTTAAATTCTAACATTATGCTTCCAATATTATTTTTTGTCTAATGCATAATACTGTGAGGCATAACATCATGGCTGATCATCTAAAACTGGATTTTCCCTCCATCAAAGCCAACAGATCATCAGTGTGACAGTGGGACAGAAATCTTTCAACAATCAGTTGTGTGCCAGAGTCAGCATGTACACAAAACTAAATTCAGAATTTCACATGCTGTTTCACTTGATAAAGAGAGCACTGTCAGCCGTTCAGCTGTTCGCATATGAACTTGTTAAATGGAAGGAAGAAGGGTGGCAAACATTGTTACTGTAACACTGAGTCCCCCTGCTGTGCTCTGAGCATCATGGTGCTTTAATATGCAGCATGAAGTAAGCAGAGCATATAAAGCTGCTAGTTTTCTTTGGAGAGAGAGCCAGCCAGTGATCTAAACATTCAGAAAAGAACTTTGAGACACATGCGACTGTGGCTTTTTTATTTGAAGTAAAAGAAAACATCCTTTGATTTCTCACCTGAAATCAATAAGTAATGTGTTGCAGCATATTCCGGAAACCGCACAGGAGAGGACTGCTGTCCGTGAAACTGAATCCATACAATTTGTAAGACACTGAAACTAATTTATCTTTAGGTTTTTGTTGTACTCTCAGTTCTGTACGGTAAAAATAAAGCTACAGGAAGCAGACGGTTAGCTTAGCTTGGCACAGAGACTGAAAACAGAGGGAGACAGCTAGCCTGATGTCCAAGGGTAACAAAATATGCCTATGAGCACTGCAAATCTCAATAGTCCAGCACATTGCCTAATCCTTAGTAACAGTGGCAGTTTTTGCATGGACTGAAAAAGATGTCACATTTTCATTAGTGGACTTTTGAGGTATGCATATTTTGTTTGGACAGCAGGTAACTTGTCTCCTCTAACCCTGATCCCTAAACCTAACCCTTTACTGTCTGTACATCATTGTTCTCTGACAGATTCTACATGTAACTGGCCATATTTACCCACCAAATCTTTTGTATCCTCAGTGTTACTTTTTCATCCTTGCAAAACATACTGTATGTCTCTCACTTTGCTCACAGACAGTAATGTAACAAGACTTATGTATTTTATTAATTCCTGAACGGGAAACATATATTTATATCACATAATATGAAGTGTTGGCATAGTTTGAATGCCAAGATGTGGGTGGTGAGATGCTTATCTTCACAGAGGTCAGTGCACAGCCTCTGTCACACCGAGGACTACACAGGCAGAGAAAAGATTTGGCTTGCAGTAATAATATTCAAAAAGAAAATTTTGACAAATGTATTATTTTTAAATAACACAAAGTGCAACATACAATGTGTTGATGGAAGAGGCTGGAGGCTAAGGAGATGTGTTGTATTTTTTTTCTTTTGTAATATTCTTATAGTGACTAATACATCATAAAATTAGCCTTGTAATTCTTCAGCTTGTCATTGGCACAGGCCTTCCTGTCAAGAGCAGAAATAAGCTTCATGGTGCACATAGAAGACTTAATTACCTTCTATTCTGTAACCTTGATTGAGGATGCCATGTGGAGACCCAGTATCATTCACTTTAATATTTAAAGAAACCTGCTGGGAGCCTGAAACATGTTTGGCTGACTTTTGTGTTTGTGCCAGGCTTGTTCAGACACACTCAGATATAAAGCACAGTGCGACAAGACGATTATTAAAAAATCTCAATTTCAGCGCTCTCAGTGATTCTGTACATCCTGTGTTCTCGATTCTTTTTTGAGAGGCACCGACACAGATCCAAAGAACCTTCCATCTATGCTTTGTGAAAAAGCAATGAGGGTTTATACCATTTGGAGCCAGCAAAATAAAAGTGTCATCCCACAGTGCTGCTTTAACTGAAAATTAAAGCTGAGCAATGTCTACTAAATAGTAGTGTACCTTGCAGGGATACAGAAAATATCAGCAATCTATTGGACAGCATTAACATTTGCAGCAATTAGTGGTTTTTGTTTTTTTCCCATGATCTTATCATGCAAATGTCGTGAGTATGCCGAGTACAAATAAACACAGTTCTGAGGTACAGTAGTATGTGGGTGGGATGGGATGCAGCTACTGCACCACCAGGGAGTCAAGCAGAACTCTGAGGTCAAGAGAGCACTTAGCACTGCCCTCTGGTGGAGGATCAAATGAGCTTGACCACCCATCAGGCCTCTGTGCCTGCATACACTTGAAAGTATAATTACAATTATAGTAATGAATAGACTGTTGCAAGGGGCATAGTGTTTTCCTATAAAATAGTCTGATGGATGTATGACTCACCAGAATCTGTTCCATGTGGAAAATCTTCATAATAAATGCTTCCGGTTCACACAGTCGGTACTTTTAGGGTTGTTATGTGACATCAAAACACTTCAGTCAGCCATGTTAACAAACATTGTGGTGAATAGTCATTTCCGGTGTATTGTTGCATTCACATGCAGGTCAAGTTGAGATGGTCAGAAATGCAAGGTCAGTCTCTGAGTCCCTGGGAACAAGACAGTACAGGATGCTTGTAAAATTAAGTCATGCATGTGGATGTAATTTCATTAGTTTGCTGTGGTCAAAGGTTGTCATCACTAATGGCAACTGAATGAATCAGAGAAATTAATCTCGTCTCACATGAGCAGTGCGACTGCTGTGTATGACGGTGTGTGTACCCGTGGTAAATGTAATATTTGTAGCTGATGTTGATTTCTCACTATTTGCAAAGGACAGCTGGTTCCATCCTTAAAATCCTGTTCTTTTATTAATAAAAATCTCACCGCAGCTCATAATTTCAGTGACATTTAACAGTAAATTGTATTTTCATGCCAGCAATCAATCTGCAAAAGGTTTCCCATCTTTCAAAGCCTCCTTTCTTATTTTATAAGCTGTATAAAACCATGTGGCAGTCCATTCACATTTCAACAATACAACATCCCAGAGTGATAGAGGAGTTTCTGGCAAGTACCATTGCAAGATTATGCAGCATGAATGATTTCTAAATCACTGGTTTAAAATGAACAACATGGCCTCCTGTGGGCTTCTGCCGGACCCTGATGCCTGGAATGATATCGATGAAGTTTGAAAAGTGGTTTTGTTCGCAGAAATGGTCCCCTTTGCAAAGACGTCTCTCCTTCTATCCAGATACAAATGCATACAGACACACTCATAGTTAGCCCAGAAATTACATTAAAATATTGAGTTTGATTGCATTACTTAATCAATCTTAGTATATTGTATGATTATGAAGGGATCACTAGCATTCTTGAGTTTAACAGACTTAAAACGTAATTTTTTTTTGCCTGGATGACACCAGCACTAGTACTTTACCAGTTTCTAATCAGCAAATGCGCTCAACATGTCTGGGCAAGATCTGGGCTTGTTAATTGACAAACAAAACAACCGTCATGTTCTCTTCACCATTTTCCACATCTTCAGTCTGTATCTTACTAAGGAGCCTTCTCCTTAGCAGTGGATTAGTTGTCTGGACTAGCCAAGTTGTCTGTAGTCGAAACACTGCTATATTTTATGTTTTACATTTTTTCACCATCATAGGATGAACATGGACCAGGTTAAATACTGACTATTTTTCTTGTTGTTGTGGGGACTGAAGTCATCATAATTGAATGAGGACCACTTTTCTTAAGTGTGTGGTGCACTCTTCTCTCTGTGCTTTGCAGATTTCTGCACCAACAGAAATAACTGCCCTGTCTGACGGAGGGCATCCAGACATTTTTGGGAAGGTTCTTCTCTTTCTTCAAGAGTAGTGAGTTATTTTTTCTTCAATTCTGTTTTATATTTTAGGCTTTTGATGCTCCGTGATTCCGGTCAGATCGTGCAAACAAATCATCGTTCATTAATAAAATGGGAGTATTACTTACAAATGCAATTTTACATCCTTTCTCTCTTGTCTCTCACAGTCTTACAATATTAACAATGAGCACCTTCAAAGATGTTCCTATTGGATTCTTCGGCCTTCAGGAAGATGTGGCCCAAAACATGGCTTCTCCTCACCTGACCCCATCCAAAGCAGGAGATATCTGCAACACAGGCATTGTTCGATGTCATAAATTAACTGAAGAACCCACCTCAGACAGCTCTCTGGCTGGCCCAATTTATAGACCGTGCCTGGGGTACAAATTTTCTCAACTTAATTATTTGACTTAATTGAATGATAAAGTGCACTAAATATGAGTGGAGAATGTAGTCATTGCAACTTAAAATGCTGAGTTGAATAGTTGGACAAAACATTTTTTAGAATTTATTATTTAAGTATAAATAATTGGGCTTTTAGTGCATTGAACTTGAAACTGTTAAAATCTATTAGCATTCAAGACAATTTCACTCAAACAAATTAGTTTCTTCATTATTCATTTTCTAAAAAAATCAACTTGTGCAGGTGCAGTGTCTGTGGAGACGTGTATATGTGTGTGTGTAGGTGTTGCGAAATTAACACCCACTCCTGTGTTCCACCAGCCTTGTAACTCAGCTCTATGTATACACCAAAGTTAAGCCAATTTTCTATGTCTGTGTGAGTTATGGTGTTTTTTTCCCCAGCAGACCATGGCTGTCTCTCTCTCTCAATCGCTACATCTCTGTCCCTTTTCGTTCACTCCCTCTGTCTTTTCCTCTCACTTCCTCTCCCTGTCTCTTCCTCCTCAGTGCACCGGGGCCATTGTAAAACACTGGCCTGAGTCCCAAGCCCTCAGGAGGCTCAGGGGCTCAGGGTTGACTGATCGCTGGATTTTACCACAGGCTCCAAGAACGGGGATTGTTCAAGAAGCTTTTCCTTCCCACTGAGACCCCTGTGGATTAAGGATTCCTGGCTTCTGTTGCAATAATAAGGCCTCACACACTGCCAAAAGAAAATACTGCAGCAAATCTCTGTACTGCTTCAACTGTATATGCTGTGCATTGCCACATTTTGCCCCTAATAATTTTTGTCCTTTTTTATTTATATTTTTACTGTCAGCAGTGAAAGACTGGAGGTTAATGACCAATAAGCATGTATGTTAGCATATATGTGCCATAAAATGGGTGGTATTATAAAAACCATAAAGAGGTGGTATTATGCTTTTTGGCTCTCCTTTATTGAGTTATATACCTTTTTTGTGCGTGTAACAGGTTTGCAAAGTGAAAAAGCCCAAAGTCCAGTCCAAAGGGAGTTCCCATCTCCCACAGAAAGCTCTGCTCTGAACCGCTTGAAAACAGCTCGTTTGTAGTCCAGCCCTTCACTTCCTTTACTTGTGATGTCACAACGAAAACGCGTCATAAAGCTTGCCAAGCAGCTAGCGGGGTCAGGCACACCCTCCAAGCAAGCTAGTCTGAGCGGAGGCCCTTTGGCTCGACTCACCTTTGTTTGGTTTTCCATTGTAGAAATGTTGTACCTGTACCTGCTTCCAGGTACTTTTTTTCGTATCACCTCACTTCCATCGAGGTTCCAAGCGAGCTGAGGGATACTAAAATGTAACGTGAAAACACGACAGATTGCCGATTGGTCAGAGAGAATATACACTAATCACTGCATCATCATTGCGTGCGCCAGACAGAGGCCAGCAACAGAAAGTTTTACAGTTTTTGTATGGAATTTCATCACTTAATCCACTTCTGAGAAGTTTTGAGGTGAGAAATCAGCTGTGGAGCAGGGCCGAGTAGAGTCGAGTCTATTGATTTGCGCTATGGTAGCATTTTTTGGCAAGGCAGCATAGATCGTCAGAACAGCGGCAACAGTTCAACGTTTAGTCCTAAAGGTAAGATGTGGAACAATGATGCTGTGTGGTTGTGGACTTGAGTAACTTATACCATCTGCTTTGAGCGGCTTTGATTTGGATCACACTACCTTGTTTCATACGACCCGCCCTTCTCTGCTTCTGATTGGCTAGTAGTCCTTACCTGGGAACTGCGCATTTGTACAACTCTCAACAAAGATTTTAAGATGCATCACTCTGTAGCTCAAGAGCGGAGCGTTCAACACATAGGGTGAAAAGAGGAGCTGCAGCAATGTGCAGTATAACAAAAATATGGTGTTTTTTGAAAATTAAACCATGTAAACCTGTTCTGGTACAACCCCTAATTAAGATTTTGAACCTAAAAATGAGCATAATACCACCTCTTTAAATGGATTAGGCAGTATGTAAAGTGAAATATGAATTTCCCTTTAATTAGCTCAACAGGAGACATGCAAAGCCAGATCTCTTTGCTTCAAGAACAAGAACATTATGGAAGCTTTCTTTTGATTTGGCAGTTCTAGCATCTGCTAGAAAAAATGAAACAGAGGCATTTAAATTATAATATTATAAATAATCTCTAATTAAATGTGAAACATCTTGAGTGAGTAGATGCACACAGTAAAGGTTCTATCTTCCCACCCACATACTGACACCAGTGCACACATATATATTAACACATCGGTCCTGTATACACTACATGCGCTACGATCTGAGGGAGGAAGGAAACATTTATAAGAAGAATTAAAATAATAATGATTATTTTTCTATCAAAAGGATGCAGTATGTAGGTCTGCAAATACTTGCACTCCTGAAGTTTTCTTGAGTAGGCAAGAAGTTAGGAAGACACTTCCTACCTGCTCCTGCGAGTGCTCCGGCGTACACGATGAAAATCTACTTACTGCCTAGTTCCACCGAGTAGATCAGTAAATAAATTACAATTAAAATAACATAACATATTTTTTTCCATTTGTATTGTCAGTATATTTATGACTGATAGGAAGAAAAAAGGTCAATAGTGATACATCGTAATACTTCTTTACTCTTACAGCCTCTGAGAGGGTACATATTTGATTGACAATTGAGTTAGCAGAAAAAAGCTCTGCTGGTAACTAGTTTACAAGCTCAGGACAGCATTTTGTTAGCAGAGGTGCAGAAGAACAAGAACTAACCCATTAGCATCTAAAACGACTGATGTTGACATTTTCAGGCAAATTTTTAACTGTCTTGCTGCAGCTGACTTATTACTGTAGCTATTGAGCTTGCAAACAAACATTAGCAGTGCTCTTTTCCTTAGTGGGTGTTTGTCTAGTGTAAGGTTAAGGTGCAACACAAGACATGTCTCCATGCTTGTGGGAGGGGAAGGAGGCATTACAGAGAAAGATAGCATGGGATGCACTTCCAAGTCTGTGGCTCTTTTGGGGTTTTGTCACAGCTGTCTGTTAGTCAAATGTGACCTTCAGCTACAGTTACTGTACAGTAAATATGCAAATAAGTTTGATTTTATACAGAAAAAGGGGTCCTGTCTTGAAAAACAAAAATAAAAATTGTACAGAGCAGATGTATGTTGTAGCAGAAAAACACATGCAATTTAATTTCAGTTGTATTCAGTGAAGTTGGAGACTAGTAGACATTCAGAAATAAAGACATGACACAGGGGAAGAGATGGAGTAACAAAGAGTGTGACTGGGACCAAGTCACTGCCAGCCGCCTCCACACGGTGGGCTCCTTATGTTGACTGGCTTAGTACAGTATAGCAGCACTTACTGCAAACGGCATATGCTGGCAGCTGCCGTCGGGCTGCAGTTCCAGATGGCTCTCTGCTGTGTTTTTGACTCTATAGCCTTCTCCATTCAAATTAGTGGCAGAGGCTGACCAACATTAGCCCTTTATGGAAGTCAGATTCCATTAACGCCATTGATTACATTATTGTAGAGTGCCTTAAACAGCCACTGCCCCCTCAACATCATGCTGTCCCAAAGTAAAGCAGAAAAAATGATTTGCATCTTGGGCGCAGTTGTGAGTGCTCAAATGAAGCCTTCTGGAGCCAGAATTTCGAGCCTGAAATAACCAGTTAATATAAAGAGGTGTAATTTAATATAGAGGAAGAATAAAGTAAATGAGTGATAATGATGACAAAGTTGGACGCCAGTTCACTAGCACTACTGACCTGACCAGATGCTAAACCCTTCGGACTCTTGGGAATTGACATTCTCCCGGTTAATTAAATGTAGACCTTGACGGCTAAATAATGCAATCCAGCAACCAAGATTCTCCATGCTGGAGTTTTCAGAGTTCATTGATTTTACTGGCCTCCATCAACATCAGCAGTGAATTCTAATGTAAGCTCGTGCGAATATAACAAGACAACTCTTCCATTGCACAGTAGCAAGGATTACAGAAGCCTACTTTCCTGATCTCCCTCAGGTCAAAAGGAAAAGTAATTGCTGTACTTTTGCACTTGATAAAACCAAGCCAGAGACAAATGGACGGTCTCCGTGGTTTCACCTCAAAGTAAAACTAGTCAATAATTCCTCTGTTAATCCTTTCTCCTTGCTTTGAGATATCTAAAGGACTAGAAAGACAATTAAGAGGAGGTGGAGAGGGAAAGAGGTGGATCTTTATTTTTATCCTAGACAGAAAAAAAGCACTCTATAGTTACGTGTTATTCTGTTATTTGAATTGTGATCTATGCATTCTGCTTTCTACTGTAGACCTATCAAACATCAAACAGCCCTACACAGGTCTTCTTTTTCAATACCTATCCAGAGGCTATGAGCTACCGTGGAGAGCTTGTTTTACCATCTAATGACTGCAAAGTAGCATTGATTGCTTAGTTTTTCTTGAAGTACTGCCATACTGCCATATTTACTTATTTAACCGTCCCTCAAAAGCAGATCTTGTTTCCAGATGGAGATAAAATAGCTGCAGGTTTGAATATTTGGTATGTCGGTGCAGTACTATGAATATACACCCAGGCAGCCATCCAAAGCGTTTTTCACTCTAATGTCTGAATGCCAGTGGGTGCACTTTAAGAATAAAAAGGAAAAAAAAAATGTTATGCATTTTCACTCATCTCCTGTATATGTGCACCATTTTCATTCTACCTACATTGTTGCACCGTGTGTCCTGGCACATTAAATTCAAAATCACATTAACTCTGTGTACTCACAGGATAGTTTTTCAAGTTTGAAAGTGATTGCAGCTCCGTCCTTGTCACTTTGCATCCACAATCCATTACCCTTGCCATGAGCAGTGAAAAAAGCTTACAAAGGAGGAAAGGTGTATAGTATAGTATAGTATGCAGTACTTCCAGGATCCTTACATACTCTTCTAAGCATATGGAATTTCCAATGTTCGGCTTTTCTAGGTAGCCAGAAATTATGCTTGGGCATTTTAATGACACAAGGAATTTAAAAATACTTTACTTTTTCTCAAAATATAATGAAACAGAAGGTAACATCAATATAGAGAATTATAATTGATAATGAAATTTTTTTTTAGTTCATGTCGTACAAATTCAGCAAGTGCACATCATTTCAGGCTACCACCTTGTCTTTACAGCAAATAGCAGGGACTGCAAGAAGTCATTGCACCTGGACAAGGAATAGTCAGGCACATAATCCTCCATAAAACCACAACTTGGTGTTTTTACACACACTTTTTAATCTATGGACTAGCCATTCCCCCCTGCTTCCAGTCTTTGTGCCAACTGTTTTCTGACTCCAGCTTCACATTCACCAGAGAGATATCAGAGAGGTATCAAGCTTTCATCCATCCATCCATCATCAACCACTTATCCTGCGTACAGGGTCGCGGGGGGCTGGAGCCAGTCCTAGCGGGTATCAAGCTTCTCTACTCTAATTCTTGGCAAGAAAGGGAATAACAATATTTACTTGGTTGAGCATTTATTTCTAATCAGCTAAAAACAAACAAACAGACTATCCGCTTAAACACCAGTTAAAAGCTGAGCAAAGTTGGATAGCTGTAAATATTTTGTTGCAAATCAACATAGGACTATTGAAATTAGCTTATATCAGATGGGCTTTATGCTTTACAAACTGGGAACCTCACCCCAAACAGTGCAGCTTCTCACTTTCCCAAGACCAAACACACTCACTCCTCCAAATCAAAACACAGACACACGGACAGAAAAAAACAAACAAAGCCAATAGCTTTTGAAGTCAACTCATTAAATATCTATGAATGAAACAGGGGAGAACCTTGCAGGAGTGTGAAGCAAAGGCCCCATTTCCACTTGCCAAAGGCTCTCCTGAACAAGGGTTGTATGCTTGGTGACAGGTTCAGCACTGAGTCTGCCCAAGAGTTTTCACCTGCAACATGAGTGGGCAAACAGCATACTGACGCCTCACAAGAGTCTACACAAATAAAGCTGACTTGTCAGCAGATGGCAACTAGCTGCATCATCAGAACACGGTGTGAGAAAATTAACAATTAGAAGACAGATACTACCATAGCACTGTCCACATGAGCTTTGAAGACAGCAATTAGTCAATTACATTAGGTGGGTACAGACAGGTTAGAATTCTATTTTCTGGTGGTCAGCAATAACAAAATACCGTAGGTAAATTACTTGTACTTACTTGAGCATTTTTTTGCTAATATTGAATTTTTTAATCTACTACTTTGATTTGACAGCAATAATTAGGCTATTTTATTCTGAGATTATTCACAGATTAATTATATGATACATTTACAATATGATGCATTATTGTAACATAAAGCAAACAGTACTAATGTAGTTAAAATAAGGTCCATTGTGATAAGTTGCAACATTAAAAAAGTAATAATAAGTAAATATTATACACTATTATTGTAATAAAGATTTCGGTCCTCAAATATTCTGCAATTTCTGCAGTTATTGGTGTTAGCAGTTTTGTTTTAAATATTACATATATCGACCACTGGGGGCAGCAAACATGCCTTGAAAGGCTGCTAACAGAAAAAAAGCAACTCTTTTTATGTTCACAGCCAGCAGCGTAACATAATTGTGACTGACCCAGGTACAAATATCTTTCTTGTGCCCTTCTCCCCAAAAAGCATGTTTGTGTACATGAGAGCGTACAGACACAAAACAGTTCCATGCAATTGCAAACCTGCAGCCTTTGATCAGCACCACGGACAGCAGCTGAAGTGCCAAACACAAATCTTGAAACCTGCCCTCAACTCAAACCTACTGTCTTTGACTATCACACAACTGAAATAGCTTTAGCCAGCCTACAGTAACAAATCAACATAAAGTAGCTGACACAGTATGTCAATAACCACAGAGCAAACAGCAATCAAGAAAAGCCACAGCAAGTCATTATCCCAACACAGTATGAATGAATGGATGACGGCAACTGATCATGATCTACGTGGCAATTGTCGCTGTCCCTCATGGGCCCTTGTAATCAGCTGGGCTCCGGTGCATTGCACTGTAGCCTTCTGTACCTTTGCCACTGTTCACAAGAGAGCTGAATAATCTGTGGACTGAGTGGATAATGGTTCACTTATTAGTAAAGACAATCAACAATGTTGTACACACTGGCTTTTGTCTTCTGCCTCAATTCTATTCAATTTAGAAATTTTATATAGCACCATTACATAATAGAAGTTATCTCATTGCACTTCATATAGAGCAGGTCTAGACCTTACTCTTTGTAATATTATTTACAGAGCCTTAACAACTCCCACCATGAGCAAACACTTGGTGACAGTGGCAAAGAAAAACTCCCTTTTAACAGCCAGAAACCTCGAGCAGTACATGCTTGCATCATTATTTGTGAATCACTGTGCTTGGGTACAGAATTTGACACACTGAATGACTATAAACCGTTTTCACAGCAGACATTATGACTTAAAGCATAGCAGTCATAGCAGGAAAAGCACAGTTGTAACAAATGTTGTTAACAATGGCTCTGTTACAAGTGTCCCAGTAAGTCAAGCCAGTGAACTAGCATGCACAATACCAGCCACGTGGAACTAGCTCAACTAATTGTAATGCATATTACACTTCTGCTTGCCAAAATATCTGCTGTGAGAAACTGAAGAACTGAGAAAATTGCTGAAAAAACACAATTGGTATTAAAAACAAGATTTATGACTTTATTATTAAATTATTATTATTACTCATATGTAGTTGTATTTCTACTTTTACCAAAGAAAAGGATGTGAATACTTTCTCCGCCACTGCCTGCTTCTCTGACCACTGACACTCGCAGAGCATCGTCACCTTTACCTTCACACCTCCTGTGCCCTCAGGGTTCGGATGTCCTACAGCCTTATGAACCCTCTGCAGTACATAATCTCTACCAGTGACAGCAGCAACTGAGATGACCTGCAGGTATAGCATCAGCAGCTTATTGTTCATGCAAGAGTTAAGTGAGCGTACATCTTTTATAGGTAGCATATTTATAGATTATGTAAAATCTATAATGTCCATAAGGCCATTGTGACGGTTTCAATGAGATTCTGATATTCAGGGTCAAGGTGTCAACGTTTCAATTTCGTATGAAAAGCAAAATAATTATGTTAAAGGGGTGTTCAGAGAGACACAAAACATTCTGCACTTTAAGCTGGAGAGAGAGAGAGAGAGAGAGAGAGAGAGAGAGAGAGAGAGAGGAAGAAAGAAAGACACAAAGAGACATTGGGAATAAGAGGACGTGTGAGGGCAGGCAGTACTGGTAGACTAAGCATAACAAGTATCTCAAGAGGAGCTGCTCATGTCTCTGAACTGCACTGAAATTAGGAACTGAAACGGTGGTTTGATAATTACAGCTAGTGGGATATAAAATCCATTTGAGTCTTCCTTGGCTCATTAAGGATGAAAACAATGAAAGTGTTAGTGAATATTAAATGTTAAACATACTGTATTTTTTTTTAAAATACATAAAATGCAGTGTATTGAGAAGCTTTGCTAATCCTAAATTATTTTACGTTTATAGATTAATTGTACTTCAATGTTAAGGGGATTCTATTTTTGGTTCAGATACTCTTTAAATGCTCTAATAATGTATTCCACATGCGATAAAGCTTACATATGAACAAAAAATATAAGACCAAAAAAAGCATTAAAAATAACATCCGTAATTCTCGTGAAACAAAAAGACTATATTAAAACTTATTTTATTTTCAGACAGTTTGCAAAACATCCCTATAAACGTTTGATTAAAAAACATGGCCCAAGTTACAAGACATAACATTTAATTCAAATGCATTGTGTGTTCTCAGAGGAGAACAATGCCACTTAAACAGCACATTCAAAGCAGGTGTTATCAAAGGACAAAATGGACATTCAAAAAAAACATTTAATTTCTTTTTTCTATGAGTTTTTTCCCCTACAAAAACACAACTTTCTTCTCAGAATATGGGATTTAGCTCTGCATATTCCAGAGGTAATGACACTTCTAGATTTTCTGGTTTATGCCCTTAATGTGTTAATGTGTTAATGATCTGTACACACAAAACATGCATAGATTCTAAAAGTCACCTTAATCTGAACACAATTACAGTGAAAAAGAAACAGGCTCACAGTAAGTAAAAGACTCCCATCTGTCTAACCCAGTGCAGTCAGTATAAAGATGTATGTGTTCAGATCTCCACGGCTGTCTGCTCTGTTTCAGGAAGGAGAAAAGAAAGTGGAGACAGTCCAAATTCTCCCTCAGGGCACATCTGGACTGTGGAGTTCAATAGATGCAACACTAATTGGCCTTACTTCCTCCTACATTATTTGTGACACAAATTTCGGAGCTGACAATGCTCTAAAGGGGGAGCTGTTGCTTAAAGCTCAACATCTGCCGACCTTGTGCTCAGCAGATCACCAGGCAGCAGTGTAGGCCGATGTTAGTCTGCTGAGAGACAGCTTGTCACACCACAGCTCATGGGAGCTCACAGACCTCATTTGCAATAAGACTGTCAGGAGTTTAAGCACTTAACCTGATGGAGATGGTTCAACAGCTCGCCTTTGGCTTACTTCCCCCTCCCTGCTTTCCTAACCTCTTTTTTGTCACCTCTTCAAAGCTGCGGGCTTGCCAATTTCATTTGCTGCTATCTCTAACAATAATAGTAATTGTTTTAATCTCCAGGGCTCACTGTTTCCACTAGTTATCATCATTTGCATGATAATAAAACAGACAGGCATTCTGCCAAATCATTCCAATTTTTCTGAAATTATTTTTTAGTATCATGAAAAGGTTGGGCAGTATCATTATAATGGAGTCTCTATACAGCACAAGATCCACGCCCTCTATAAGACCTCATGGCATTTCAGAATCTAGATAGAAAACAAATTGTCGCTTTCAGGAATGCGAAACTAGTCCTTAGACAACTGTGACATTTTCTAAACTTTCACAGAAATATGTATCTCATTGCGTAAAAGAAAATGAATCTGTTGATGTAGGACCCGCCCCCAAGATGAGTATTTTGACACAGTGGCCACAGACTTACATTTCAAAAAAACACAATACACTTCAAATTAGATCGCACAGAATGCATATACATATAAATAAAACAACGTCCTACCAACATTCACAAAGGATTGGCATTTAAAGGATAGTAAGATTCTAATCCAGTGAACTTTCTGTTAAATTCAGTGAATATTTCCTCATGGTTCGCTAGCTCTCCATTTTGTGTGTGTTAGTTCAGTTTGCCAGCCAATCAGCAACAGGTGGTTGTAGTGCGCTCGTGCAAGGCACTGAGAGAGAAAAAAATAGGAAAAGGTTCTGAAGAGTACATATTGTGAAACAAGTTATACGACCAGGCAAGGGCTAAGAACGATATTAACATCGGTTAGGCATTTCAATGCTGGAGAAAGATCAGAGATTTGAAAGGAATGAAAACCGATACGGAGGGTGCTCTGTTTCTGCCTGACAGGTGAGTAACGTTAGCTTTCTTGCTTTGCACAAACAATCTTTGTCTGTTTGTGATGGCAGATCCTAACTGGTTAGCTTTGTTAGCTTTGCCACAGCAGTTACCAAGCTAGGAGTAGTTGCATTACTTGCAGTGTGTTTGTCCGCTATAGCATTATATGATAGTATTTGTCCGTAAAACATTTGTGAAGAGTTTTATGGCCACTGAGAACCAAAAATACAAGTTTTGCTAGGACGATGGGATTATTTGGTTGATGCATAATATGAAATGCTACACTAGGGGCCCCGATTTACTAAAATCCTGAATAAAGAGTGCTAAATTGCATGTGCATTCTAAAATATTGCACGTGCAATTTTAGTACCTGTTATGGGTGATTTAATAAGAATTATTGTGTAGATGACCAGCAGATTGTGGATTTTGCCATATTTCAGCAGAGTAGTACTGGTCGCCTTGGCAATGAATATCCATGAATTTGGGGGTGGAGCTTCTACTGCAGGTAATACACTGACTAGATAAATAGATCATTTATTGTCCTCCATTAGAGGTAATTTGTTGCCACAGTCTGTACACACATTAGAACAATTAAGGAACACAGAACTAACACAACAACATAGACAAAGGGAACACAGTACAGTCACAAGAACATCAACTTGAGTGAACACTACAGTTAGTTAAAGGTGGGCAGAGGGCACAAAGCTCTTGCTGTAGCTTGTTTTTTTTTGTTGTTGTTTTTTTTTGTTTAGTTTTTTTTACATATTATAGATCTGTATCTATCCTGTACAGTGTATCTTCATTAAGTGAAGCATGAGTTTAGGAGGTGGTTGGGTCAGGTGCTATGTTAAGACAACAAGGATCTGCCCTGCTAAGTGTCCTTGAGTATAAAAGTGAATCCCTACCAGCTCCCCAGGCACTATTCTGTGGCTGAGTTTGATCTCTGACCTCGGTGTGAAAGTTAAGACAACATTTCTAAAAGGGGTAAAAACTGTTAATTACTGGATGGATTAAAGAACAATAAATGGGAAAAACAAGTCCACATTGCTCCTGAAGTGAGCCAATGATGAAACACATTTTGCAAAGGTCCTTTTCCAACAGGCAGTGACATTCACATTTAACAATGTATGCACAGACAGCTGAGATACTGCAGTCTAACAAAATCACACTGAAACAGATCTACTGTGACATGCAAATGAATATGTAAATGACACATTTTGGAGCCTCACATCCACTCAGCTGAATTAAATATCAGATCCCAAAGCATGACGAGTGACTTTTCTTACATGGACCTGGTACTCTCTCTGAAGAAATGCTACAGTGAGAATAGCCGTTTCTCTTAATGATTTTGATGGTGGAATACATCAAACCTGGTTATTACTGCAGGTTTTTCTTCGAGAAGTGTTCTTGGAAACAGGTAAGCAACACAAGGAGTCACTCTGTTTTAAGATGTCAGCGTGAAGTGTTTGAATAGGAGGCAGTCAAAATCCAGGGAATCGATTTTAAATAGAAATTCATATTAGGGTTACTTATGAACATGGAAATGAAGCCACAAGTTTGCCATTTCACTGACATGACAAGTGGTTTCACAAGCATTTAACGGGCTGTAAGGCATCCCATTTCTGCAGCTCTTGTAAACATTATTAAGCTGTTTCATGGCGGGAAGATTAGTTGAGTATTACATTGCTATCTTTATGTACTGTAATAGACAAAATGTCCCGTCACAAAACAGTCCTGGGCTGACTCAGAATTGTTTCTTTTTCTCCGTTTAAAGATGCCACAAGACATTTTGGAAAAAAGTCTCTGGCAAAATGGAGGTAAGATGCCACTAGCACTTCAGTGTTGGTGGTTTGTTGTGAGTCAGCCAGTAATCACTGAAACAGATTGCACTTTTCTTTCACAGCTCAAAGAGACTGAGAGAATGAGCGAAAAACCGGCGCTGCCGTCTTTTAGTCTCAAGGAGATTGTCCTTCTGAGTCAAAGCCTGATTCGAGTGAGAAAGCAACTGTGTGAACAACAATAACATGCTGCATCTCCATATTCAGCTCCGCAGAAAACAGAAGTAAACAATTTGAGACACATAACATCATATCATTTCTCCATGATAGGAAGTAAATGTGTGTTTACTTAATAAATGATGGATCCTTACTTGGGAAACATCAAATAAATAAATGAATGAAAGTGCAAATAACAATGAGCAATGATTGAGTGACAAAGTAGCAATAATATCTGGTTGGATGTTCGATAGGATTCTGGATTTCAAAACTCCCTATCAAACCTTTATGCATACATACAACAAACAGAAGTACTAACATAGCTAACTACGTCAGGTGACATCCTACTACATAACCAAGTCATTTCTGATCCATCCATCCAATAGATAATTATTCCCCAATACAGCAATATTATAGCAAAAGACAACAAAATTCATAGCAAACTGGGCAAGATCTATTCTACTGACAAAACTGTTGGGTGGACAACATTGATATCCTTAAGACCAGCTGCTAGCAGGTTAAACAAGACAAACAATCAATATTTTAGGATATTTTAGGGATGCTACTGAGTCAGATATCATCAGACATCCCAGCATATTTAAGTGCTATCCAACTGTGAGACAGTGAGGATATGTGGCTCCAAGCAAATATGCAAAGTTTGTTTGTATTTTTGGAGTTATGGCAGTCCATGCCATCAGTTAACTCAAGCCAGCAGCCACTTTTCATTGAATTTATTAAAATCCGCCTTGTGTGGTAAATGTCACTCAGCCTGTATGGTGAAAAATGGTATAGTGCCGCTACGAGGCTGCTACTGAAGGAGTCATGTCAAGCATACTGAAGAAGAAGGAGAAGAAGAAGAAGAAGAAGTAAAAGAAGAAGGTGAAGCTCATTAGTGAATTCATGCTGCTGTGAAACTGGAGGGTCAAGACTCTGTGGAAAAGATGATTTTTAAGGGAGCCACTGTAGCTTCACAACAATGAAACAACAGACAGTTAGCTATGTTTAAAAAAAACAGCCAGAGCAGCCAGAGGAGATAGCAAGCTTTCCAGTTTTGCTAATGATATCAGCTACCGTGTTTTTGTAAGACTTTTTAGCTAGCAGCTACAAAGGGTTGGAATTTTGGACTTTTACAGCTGTGACTGGCAGGGAATAAAAAACTAAAGCTACTCAGAAACTGGACCTGAGCCGGGAGGATGAAGAGGATGAACTTAGATGACATGTTAGAAGCGTATTGTGTTATGAGGAAAAAGGCTATCATGACAAAACTGACGGGAACCATATATTATTCCTGTCGCTAGTGTTGTAGTCAAGACCACCCAAACCGAGACCAAGTCAAGACCAAAGTTTATCGAGACTGAGAAGAGACCAAGACTTTTAGGGGTTGAGACCAAGTCGAGACCAAGACCATTTCCCCACATTACATGACACGCACTTAAATGTGGAACGAGATCATAGGTACTTCTCAAATTGATCTGAATGATCCACATTCCCATAAAAACACCCACATACAAACACTAAGAGCTGAAATCAACTTAAGCATCTTTATTCAACAATTCTTTTCCATGTTTACCATCGCGGGGAGGTGGGACGCAATACGTTTTACATCCAATCAAAGTTAGGATGTTAACAAATAAATCAGAAAATGCAAAAGCAATTTATTGTTATTCCCAAAAGTATGGTCTTGACTGCAGCTATCTTCGACACAAGCCTGTTGATCAATCCAATCCTAAACCTAAACAAAATTTTAGTAAGTCTTCTGCTTACTCTTTCACACCTGGAAAACTCTGCAGCCAATTTTATTTGTCATAGTGTATCGCGCACCCGGTCCATATTCTGAATTTCTACTTGAATTTGCTGTTTGAGTTTTTATCATGTCTAGTTCTTCAATCAGATAAAGTAATTACTGTTGGTGATTTTAATATTCACGTGGACATGGATAATGACAGCCTTAGTACTGCATTTTTATCATTACTAGATTCAGTTGGTTTTTGTCAGTGTTCACAAACCCACTCACAGTTTTAACCACATCCTTGATCTTGTATTGTCATATGGCAATTTTTCCACAAAATCCTATTCTGCCTGACCACTTTTTGATAACGTTTGAGTTTTTGCTACTAGACTACATGCCTTTAGTCAAATATTCTTACACTAGATGTCTATCAGAGGATGCTGTGGCCAAATTCAAGGAAATGATTCCATCAACACTCAACCTCACACTTGCTCTCCCTATGACAGAGAACTCCTTTACTAACATGTGTCCCTCCAAACTTAATCATTTTGTTGACAGTGTTGCAGGCTCACTGCAAATGACGCTTGACTCCATTGCCCCACTTAAAAGAGAATAATTACACAAAGAAAGCTAGCACCTTGGTATAACTCGCAAACCCGTAAACTGAAGCTTATATCACAGAGGCTTAAAAAAAATGGCGTTCCACTAGCCAAGAAGAACTACACTTGACATGGCAAGAAAGTCTCAAAACTTACAGAAGGGCCCTCCGTGCAGCAAGGGTAGTTTACTTTTCATCATTAGTTGAGGAGAACAAGGACAAGCCCAGGTTTCTCTTCAGCACAGTAGCCAGGCTAACAGGGAGTCACACCTCCACTGAGTCTTGTATTCCTGTTAGCATAAGCAGTAATGATTTTATGAGCTTCTTTAGAGAGAAAACTCTAATCATCACAGACAAAATTCAACAGCTCCTGCCCTTAACCAGCATTGATTTATCTTCTCATTTATCACCTTTGGAGACATCTGTGGAACCTGATGTGTACCTGGACTGTATTGCTCCCATTGATCTTCAGCAATTAACGTCAATGATTTACTCGTCGAAAGCCTCAACCTGCTTCCTAGACCCCATCCCTACTAGGCTGCTTAAAGAAGTTCTACCCTCGGTCAGGTCTACCTTATTATACATAATACAGTACATTTCTCTTTACAAACATGCCATGTACCACAATCCTACAGGACAGCTGTAATAAAACCTCTTCTTAGGTTTTAAATAATTATAGATCTATATCTAATCTTCCTTTTCAATCCAAAATCCTCGAGAAAGCAGTTGCTTCATAGAAACAGCTTGTTCGAGGCTTTTCAGGGTTTAGAAGACATTATAGCACTGAGACAGCACTGGTGAAGGTTACAAATGATATACTGATTACATCAGACAAAGGACTTGTCTCTGCACTTGTCTTGCTAGATCTGAGCACCGCTTTCGATACCATCGACCACCATATACTACTACAGAGACTGGAAAATTTTATTGGCATCAAAGGATCGGCCCTCAGTTGGTTTAGGTCCTATTTATGTGGTCGGTCCCAATTTGTATATGTGAATAATGATTCTTCCATGCATACCAGCGTTGACTATGGAGTACCACAAGGTTCGGTGCTCGGACCAATCCTTTTTACCCTATATATGCTTCTTCTCAGTAGAATTATAAGGAACCATTCCATAAACTTTCATTGCTATGCTAATGATACTCAGCTATATTTAGCAATCAGGCCGGATGATTCACATCAGTTAGCCAAACTTCAAGCTTGCTTACAAGATGTCAAAGCCTGGATGACCTGTAATTTTCTCATGCTGAACTCAGACAAAACTGAAGTTATTTTACTTGGGCCCAAACACATTCGAGATATATTGTCCAACGACATTTCTGCTATGGAGGGCATCGCCGTGGCCCCCAGTACCACTGTGAGAACCCTGGGAGTTATTTTCAATCAGGAAATGTCCTTCAATCTGCATGTTACGCAAATTTCAAGAACTGCCTACTTTCATTTACGTAACATTGCTAAAATCAGGAACATCCTGTCTTAAAACACTGCAGAACGCTGTCCATGCTTTCATTACTTCCAGGATTGTCTATTGCAATTCTTTACTAGTGGGCAGCACAATTAAGTCTATAAAGCCTCTCCAGAATGCAGCAGCGCGTGTTCTGTCTAGAGTCAAGAATAGAGAGCATATTTCTCCAGTTCTGGCCTCCCTTCACTGGCTCCCTGTGAAGTACAGAATAGATTTTAAAATTGTTCTACTTACCTACAAAGCCTTAAATGGCCAGGCACCATTGTACCTCAAGGAACTCCTGATACCTTACTGCCCCATTAGAGCACTGCGCTCTCAAAATGCAGGGCTGCTTATGGTGCCTAATGTAACTAAGTGGGACAAAGGGCATTTAGTTATCAAGGGCCTCTACTATGGAACCAGGTTCCAATTTGGGTGCGGGAATCGGATAACATCACCACTTTTAAGGCTAGACTCAAGACTTTTCTGTTTAATAAAGCTTTTAGTTAGGACAGTGTTGAGCAAACTATAAATTATTATAATGTTTTATCATTTTATTTAGTTGATTTTATTCTGATTGTATTTTAATATGTGTTTGTGAGAATTCCTATTTGTGGTCACTGTCACAATGATCTTCTGTGCAGTCTCTGAGAATACTACGAGTCTGTTCTCACCAATATTCGAAAACCTCACTTCACTGAAATATGTAAAGGGTACTTAAGATATCTGCAGTTATTAAAAAGTCCATCAAACTTTAGTAGTTTTTTTTATCTTACAGTAGGACATGTACAAATGCATAAACACAAAAATAGACACTGGCAAAAAAGAGCATCCTATCAGAAACTTGGTGTTTCCACTACAATGTTTAAACAATGTGTTTGTTTCAGCCTAAATTTGGGTTTGTCACTGTTTCTGTGTGTTGTTTTATTGTGCTCAAGTGTTGCACACAATATGTCACGCTCTACTTCCTGTCAATCACCTGATACCCACAGGAAGTAATGGGAGTCTCTGTAAGTGTGTGGTGTGGTGATGGTGCAATGGATAAGACGCCTGCCTTTGGTGTGAGAGACCAGGGTTCAATCCCCACTGTGACCTATCCACCAGTGTGTCCCTGAGCAAAACACTTAACCCCTAGTCGCACCAGAGGCATGCGACCTCTGACATGTACACCAATTGTAAGTCGCTTTGGATGAAAGTGTCAGCTAAACAAATAAATGTAAATGTGCATGCATGTGGACTTGACATAGTTCATTAACGCATTCATGCATTGTTATCTGCGACACATTGGTTAGCAGTTCCTTTTAAACTAGGTTTAACAACATAGAGTTTGTGGTTCGAAGTTTACATAAATGAGAAAATGTTATTTATGTATTTGATTACATTTGACATGTATTTCAAACTAGACATAAAAATCGGTTATCGGTCTACTCTGTATGTCTAAATAGCAACCTGATTTTTTTTTTTTAAGCAAGAGTGCTATAAATTAGCTGGGTCTGATTTCTCAAATGTGAAAATTTTCTGTTTTGTGGACCTCAATGATTACTATGTTGAATATATTTGGGCTTTGGACAAGTCCATTGTAAGTCAGAAGTTGTCCTCTTGAGCCACATGAGGCCTTGGTGGCCCTGCACCATGACTGCTGGTATGTGATTCTGTTAGGCATACTATACTATTATATACTATAATTTAGGCATTTTCACATTTATATGTAAAATATGGCAATATTTCTGGGGATGCAAGTCCTATAAGCCCTATACATGTACTGAATGTAGCAAGTGAAATCAGTTCAGAATGATATAAATATAGTGTCCTTATAATAAAATGTACTCTGTAAAATGTTTATATGGATACAAAGAGATTTTTCTGAAAGAGTACACACCTCCCATTTTTTGGTGCTGGTAGCACAATTTTGACCATGTTGAGTTTTACAGGACTTCATCACGACACCAACTGAGGTGATCAAACCAGCCGTCAAAATAAAATATGTCAATAAAATGACTGGTTATTGCTGGTGTGCCGTCATAATTGGCTGAATGAGGATGGATCAGTGTAAGTGGTACCTGACTCCACTTTAATCAGCCATTGTGGAGGGACAGCAAGCCAATGAGATACAAGACCAAACAGGAAAGTACTGTAAGGAAGAAAGGAGCAGGATAGATGTGCCCGATGCCTCAGGGAGAGAGACAGATAGAGAGATGGTCCGAACGTTAGCGAGAGATTGTGAAAGCAGAGTAGACACGGAGCCAGAGGAAACCAATTAGGACAGTGATGGGCACTTAAATCAGGCTGTTATTCAATACTGCACAGTCTGTGTGGGAGTATTACAATTCCCCAAAGCTTGATGGAGTATTTCTTGTCTCTAGTTGACAACAGCTTAAAAGGGAGATAATGCTGATTTTTAGCTTTGTGTGTTGGTCTTATGCTCCAAGAGAACTGTCTGTATTAGTGAACATTTTCTGCAGCCTCTTACAGCTAGATACAAGAACAAAGCTTGTTCTGCCTTCTAAGCTGTGATGTGACACCTTCTGTATATATCTGTACAACATTCTTTTTACAAGATTAGCTCTACAATATGAAATATTTTTTGAATTGTAAACGGCTTCTATTTAGCACTATTTAGTCATAAAATACATCAATAGTTGTCAAATTATCAGCATTCCAGCACAAGCTAAATATTTTACATGCACACAGTCACTTGATCTGTTGTTAATATGAAAACATTAATTAGTGTAGCTTTAAAATAATTTGCTAGTTATTCATTGCTATTCTTCTTGCTTGTTAAAATCTATTAATAACTTGTTTAGTCTCTTGAGGGCAGCAGAACACTGACATATTATCACTTTATATTATCACAAGTTATGGCAAACAGTTACCCAATAAAACTTCCAGCACACATGGGAGCAATATGGTGTTATATTTCTGGCCACCTGATAAATCCCTCATTTTACCTCTGTTTTGGTCTCCACAAACTCTTTGCACAGGTATCTGTCTTTAATTGCTAAATGCTACAGTATTTTTACCTGCTAGTTCTAACTTGCCTGTAGTTAATTGCTGGGCAGGTAGTGTTGCAGATTCACTGTATTGGAGAGTTCGGGGGGGTCCGGAAACCAGTCAGTATCTGGTGTGACCACCATTTCTCTCAAACACTGCGACACATCTCCTTCGCACAGAGTTGATCAGGTTATTGATTGCGGCCTGTGGAATGTCGGCCCACTCCTCTTCAATGGCTGTGCGAAGTTGCAGTCAGGTCGAGACAACGAGCATGCAGACAGTTTGTGCAGAAATTCTTTGGTTATGCAAACCGATTGTTGCAGCAGCTATCCGGGTGGCTGGTCTCAGACGATCTTGGAGGTGAAGATGCTGGATGTGGAGGTCCTGGGCTGGTGTGGTTACACGTGGTCTGCGGCTCTGAGGCTGGTTGGATGTACTGCCAAATTCTCTGAAGCGCCTTTGGAGACGGCTTATGGTAGAGAAATGAACATTCAATTGACGGGCAGCAGCTCTGGTGGACATTCTTGCTGTTAGCGTGCCAATTGCACGCTGCCTCAAAACTTGCGACATCTGTGGCATTGTGCTGTGTGATGGAACTGCACATTTTCGTGGCCAGTGTCACAACCTGGCTCAACAGTAAATGACAAAAGCGGGAAACCACACAGTCTGAAAATAATAATAGTTTAATAAGTAAATTAAGCAAAATATAAAATTGTAGGTGTCTGTCAGATTAGTATGTATGCAGTGTATGTGTGAGTGGAGTATATGGGTGTAGAACACAAAAAACCAAACAGAACAGAATCAGTCAGCAGGCCAGGAGAAGAGAGAGTCAAATCATCAAGCAGGCTCCTTTATAGCCACCTAAGCCCTGCCTGCTCAGGTGTGTTGCATCTCACACCAGGTATCAACTCCACCCACCAATTACCTAGATTAAAAGGGACAAAACACAGCAAGATACAAACAACAAGAGAGGGCCCAAACCTGGGGCCGTCACACCAGCCTAAGGCACACCTGTGCAAAACCCATGCTGTCTGATCAGCATCTTGATAGGCTACAACTGTGAGGTGGATGGATTATCTCGGCAAAGGAGAAGTGCTCATTAACACAGATTTTGACAGATTTGTCAACAATATGTGAAAGAAATAGGCATTTTGTGTACATAGTGAAAGTCTTAGATCTTTGAGTTCAGCACATGATGAATGGGGGCAAAAATTGTTGCGTTTATAATTTTGTTCAGTATAAATATTGAATAGTGGATCTTAAAATGGGCCTATAATCCTATGAGTTGATGAGTATGAGTTCTTTGAAAAAGTAATTTAAAATCCAGACTCAATTTGAATTCTAAGCCACAATGAGAAATATACATGAGATGGCTGCAATAGCCGGATTAAAGTACATTTTGCACTTTGATATCTATTACACCTATAATAGTAAACTCTCTTTTCAGTTAGATTCAGATATAATATTGTACAAATTCACTCAGATTTGATAATGAGGTAAGATAGCATTTACTTTATTGCTCCCTGCAGGGGAATTTCATTGTCATACCCACGCATACCAAGAGCAAAACACCACAACAAAGATGATCTACTAAAGAGCTAACAAATTAACTGCCTGTGCTTGTTATCCATTTATTTTACAAAGGATGTCAGGTTAGGAGTTTTAAACTGATGCTATGTGATATGAGTCTTTTCTAAGGAAGGTGTTTGTTCACACTCACAAAAACCGATTAGACCGTCCAATCTAAACAACAACTTGTATTAATTTAAGAATAGAGCTGTTCCTCCTTTTAATATGCATACTTGGAATACTAATTGAACAATATTTACTGTAACTGAGACAGAGACAAACAATGAAATGCTATAAATGAACTGCCAGCTCCACAATTCTCACAGCTAACAGAATAAACTGTGATATGTGGCAGTTGCAATTACCTCGAACACTGATTTTCCCATTGATTACTGCACTGCACCCTCTAGTGATGATACGTCTAATCCAAATTCAAACTGATATCAGCTTTAATATTTACTGCCATTAAAGCTGATGCACCTAATTAAACATGTGTGGCTTTCAACCTTTGTTTGTTCTCCTGGCACTGAAATCCCTTCACACAAACACATCCTCACACACACAAAGTCTCCTTGCCTCCCACCTATAGAGATCTAGTAGAATTACTGAGTGTAAATAACAAGGTATAAAGAGTGAAGGCTTTATGTCCAATCACCAAAGATCTGTGAGGGGGTGTGCTATTAAATGGACAAATCTCTGGGATGGCACACAGCCAACATCAGTTTTTATGCTTAAGTGACTTGTGTTTATGGACCTTCCTTCACACATGACCCCGTCAAATTGATCCGTTAGGGGAGCCAAAACAGGAAGAAGCAGGGGCCCATTGCTCTATTTCAAAAAGACATCTTCATTTATATTGATTTGTCTGCCAAGAGCTTTCTGTATCCCCTGTCATGTATATTTGGCCACTGGGCGCTTTATTGTATGTTTAGCGTACACTTCTTCTGATCAGCAGTAGGGAAAACACAGAAATGGATGCAGCAATTTCATCCATCTTGCCACTCAGATGCACCGTAGGTGCTTTTGTGATAGCACATAAAATACATGGTCACATTTTTGAAATGTATCTCTTATTCAGTCTTTGTGGACTTTTATTTTGGATGCAATACTCGGGCATTCTGCTACAGGAGTCATTGCAACAGCAACAGCATAACTTGTCCGGTCTGCTCATTTGACCTTTTATCAGGTTAATGTCACGAAATAAGCACGAAAACACATAATAAGTTATGTATGAATATTATATATATATTATGTATAAATGTGTTTTAGTTGACCTGTAAGTAGGTTTAGGAAGTTTTATTAGTCCTGTTTTATTAATTGTTGTGCCTCTAATCCGTAGGCTAGCGCCCTCTTTAAGTCCTTCTGTCATGGCGGGCTAACAGTTTAGTTGCTTTGTGTATATCTGCTCCTCACTTGTTTGGGCTGAAGACCTGAGGGCTCCTGTAACCAGAATTGCTGTGTTAATTAGGTTAATAACTGATATACTGAATTCATCTGAATATGTAACATTATAGTTATTTTACACATGTACGCTTGTTAACCAGTTAAAAGCTGATCTTATATACAGTAGCATGAGGAACTTTATATATTATTATATATATATTATTATATTTATATATTATTTTTATATTGTTATTGTTGACTATTTGTCTTTCTGAACTGTGAAAATGTGAATAAATATTCTGCTACGAGGAATCAATGCAGTAACAGCATAACGTTGTCCCGTCTGCTCATTTCACCTTTTATCAGATTAACTGCTTGCATAGTTGCATGCCTGGGACTTGCAACACTGCAGAGCACAGCACAGCAGATGGCTCCTCACAGACACACACATACTTACACAAACAAACCATCAGCTTCAGTTTCCATAATCCAAGTCAAAAATAGCACGTCAGTAGCTAAACAAGTTAAATGGAATAACATTTAGTGGTGTTCCCTTTTCCCACGCCGCAGCCATTTTTAATTTATCATACCTGGCGTGCAGCAACAAATTTCCTAAAATTATTATTTAGTGATGAGCAGACCCTGAGGTCAAATTGGCTAGGATTATTCAAATCAAAGGCTATTCACCTAAAGACATCGGCCATGATGCTAAATATCAGTCCTGCTAGCTGTTTTAACATTAAATTCTATTAACTAGCAATATCGTTGCTCTGTAGGCCAATTTTGAATTCTCATTAATTTGCATCAAAATCAGCCAACTACACCTTTTAGCAATGCTTTTTGATTACAATGATGTATGTTGTTATGTGTCTTAGTTGCATTGGCTAGAGTTTAACAAAATCAGCTGGGTAAAATTGTCACTGGAACAAAACAGAAGACACAATATTAACCACAAAATGTCAGTTATTGCTAATACAAACAGCCAGGGGAACTGGGCAACTATAATTTTGACTTGGACGTTTTGGGGCAATTTAGTGTCAAGTTCCACTTATATCTTTTGTCACGCAAACTCTGTAACAGTATGTTTTCAAAAATGGGTTGCTCCTGTTTAAGTGCATTGTGTTATTAATGATATGTGATTGGGTTGTAAAGTGGGTTAAGACATTCCTCTGAACCATGTGTTAGCTTTGTTGAAACTGGATATGATACTCTGTAAACTATGTTTACAATGTAATCAATCTCCGGTTTCGGTGGTGTTATGATCACACTGTAATAGGGTTTTAGGATTCCAGCCACTTTTGACTCCAATATTGTTGCACAGACAGATCATGTCATCCCATGGTAATCCCTCTGGTTAAAGCCTTCATTATTTCCATTTTAATAGCCGTTATTGTCATTGTCAAGGTTACAGCTATGCTTGCTGACATTTTGTGTTTGCAAGGTGTAAATGATGCATATTCTCCCTTCACTGCACTAGGTTATTGGATTTCCCGACCATATTTATGTTTTTAATCCCCTGTGACAAAAGTCACCTGAAGGAACACGCACATATAACCAGCCATATCTGCTGCTAACAACCGAGTCCAGTGAGAATATGCATCATTTTACCCTCAGAGCATTACGGCTGGAGGCCTTGAGATAAATAGCAAAATCAGTTTGTTTTGACTTTCTGAAGAGTAGATACACTCTCAGTTAATTCTAAATGGCCCTGGGTATGGCTGTTTCGCACCACAGGAAATATATCTGTTACTGTCGTCAACTGTTATCTGCACAGGATTTGAACTGACACACTTTAGATATAAAGATTTTGAATAAACATTCAGCCTATATTTTTTTCTTCTTCTTGGCATCACTTGTTCCTTACCTGCAAAGCTTTGTCTCTCATGATATGTTGATAGTGGCAAACACAACAAAAATGTTGAAGAAGAAATGGAAATATTAAAAGAACAGTTCTGACCTCAAGTTTCTAAATTACACTTGAGCTGATGAGGGGCTCATATTGTTTGTTTAGAAAAAACATCTTTACAGTATATGGCTATTAATATTACTCATTATTATTATTGATATATTTAAAGCTACTCCAGGGAAATTCAAACAAGGGTTTTTACAACTTTAACACCCGCTAGTAAAATGCATTTAGTAACAAGCAGAGGTCAACATTTATATTAAGGAGCAATATCGTGCTTTTCAAATAAGTTTTTCTTTCTGCTTTTCAGTGTTACAAAACCCTACGCATGGAATTGATTTCCTGTGTCCATGGAAGTGTCCGTGGACAATCTCCACTATTATCTGTTGCAGTGTTCTTGATGATTTGTGCTGAATATCTTTCCTAGCACAGCTTTAAACATTTATTTAATTAAATAAAAAGAGGAACATGATGTAGTATAGCAGTTAAAAGTAGAAAGACAAAATGCACCACACAGAATATACAGCTCCGCTGCATTTGTTCAACTGTGGTACATTTGAACCCTACAATGGTTAATGAATAAGCCATGTTGGCCTTCCTCTTATTCAAGAAGACACGCCTAACAAATTTATATCATGTTAGGTTTGCTTTATGTCACGTGAACATATAAAAGTCTGTGTAATAGAACTTGTCTGCACACAGTTGGAAGGTCATAAGTTATTGATATACTGGTAGATTAATCATGATGCAGTCTGGCCCTGTAGCTGTCTGTTAGGGTAGAGTATATGGAGATATTTTATGGATAATCATCAATTTCATGAATCATCAAGTTCACTGAAGCATTACAGTTACGAGCAACAACACTTCTGAGTGACACTACACTGATACCCTCACATCATTGCTCATATATGGTCATATTGTTCTCTAATAAAGGTTCCCGTAGAATGTGTCAGGTGTATAGTCTGTGTGATACAGTATAAAGAATGCTGTCATACAGTTAGATGTTGAGCTTTTAATATTGTATCTGTGGCTCTTAGCCAATGGGCAGCTGGCATTCAAGGCAGTTGTGTGGCTGATGAGGTCGATGTGGGTACAAAACAGATGGTAAACCAAGTGCCAGGATTCATACCTGCAACATTTTAAAGGTGTGTGATAAAGATTGTTACTAGAAAGAGCATATGTCATTTCCAACTGGGAATGCAAATGCTGAAAAGATTTCTTTTACAAAGTACATAAAATGCAGAATAAGCAAAGACCTCCTGAGTCATATAAATATACAAAATCTACCCACATTTAATACCCAAACAGATGTTTTTCTTTTTTATGTTTACCATCCAGGATCAGGATTGATTTCACTAGCCTCTGGTGCCTGATTAAAGATGCAATGCAGTGCATCTGCAATCTATACGACAATTTTGTGCCTTGATATATAGCCAAAATTGGTCATTGGTCTATGTCTCTCTGCAATTCCACTTTGAATGTGCAAGCTTATGTGCTTCAGGAGCACCTGTTTTAACTTCACTAGCAAAAAAAGCATAATCCATCTATACTGCTGCATCCTGCTCCCCAGCCCTGCTAGCAAAATGAAAGTAAAGCTACTTTCTTTGATGTTGTAGATGTTGAGGCCTGTGATCTTACTTGGACTAATTAATTAATGACATTCAAAGCCTTTCCGTCGTCATCCTGGCAGGTTTACTTACAGCCAAACCACGTTTGGTGTGTAATGATCAGCAGCTCTGGCTTTCGCTTGACATTGGTTGTCTGACTTTTCCTTCCTTTTTCTTTCAGTCTCCCTGTCTTTCCTTCGGTTCCATCAGCTAAACCAAAATTCATTCATTTAGTTGCTTGATTCTCTCTACAGTGTGGTGGCTGCTAAGACATTTCTGAATGTCCAAATGTCGTACTTGTCCTAGAAAACTGATCACACTTCAATCAGAATATATCCACATCATTCTTGCGAGCCCCATGCCTAGTTCCCTGGCAAGGGGGTTTTGAAGGGAAAGACAGGGCAGCTGCTGTTGCCTGGGTGGATGAGACCTAGTTTCCATGTGGCTCTACTCTGTCAAACCTGCCAGGAAAGGGAGACGGACTCTTACCGTGGCAGGAGTTGCATCTGGCGGGGGTGACGAGGTGGAGCGGATAGCAGACTGACAGCTGTCATCAATCACTTGCCCCACCAGCCAGATGCAGGTTGACAGGAAGGGGCACGTTGGCTTGAATGGCGATTCATACACAGTTTACCGGGGATGTCTTTTTGCCAGCCAGTCTCTGGTGGAATGCTGTCTGCCATTAATTCATCCGACGATCTATCAATCAATTCCTTTTCCAGGGTCAAGCTTGTATGTGACATGCTCCATTTCACAGCGATGTTTCAGAGCTGTGGCACTGCTTCATTGATATTTTTCTGAGCCAACAGGCTGTATTTGCCTGAGGAAGAAAACACACATCCGAGTTTGCACCCAAAAACAAATCATAACCATGACTTACCTTTCTTTACGCTTTTGATGGAGAAAAACTTTGAGAAGCTTATAAAACTTTGTCTATTCTGAAGCCCATACCTTGTGAATTTGGAGACACGGCAGCAGAAATGTGAAGGAATGGATTACTAAAGGCAAGTGAAGAGTTGCGAAAGGATAGACTGAGACGACCAGAAGCTAAATAATGCCAGTCTGGGGCAGTTGGATAGACAGGAGAGAGATACTGCTTTGTCTCTGAGGAGTTGCCATTGGTTGAAACTCACTGATGCTGAACACTCCAGACAGCTTGAGCTAACTCTGAGCAAATCTTGTCTTCGCAGTCTCCACTATAGGTAATTCTTCCATTTCCCCAGATGACGTGTATTCATTTTTTACAGTCTGGCAAACAGAGCAATGTGATAAATGCATCCAGGGCATGAGAATATTACATGTATGCCTACAGTGTGTTGTATAATGCAAAGTTGCATGGTAAACATTCCTAGTTGAACATTTTAATATTATAGTGCATTCTGAAAACATTATTTAATAATTAATCATATAGTTTAGACCTACTTAACTCACTGCGTAGTACATCAAAGCCTCATTCCCTTGTGCACCGTGCCTGCACACTTGTTTTGTTTTGTTTGTTTTAACCCACACAATAAACAAGTTGCTTTCTTACGGTGGTCATACTAACCAGGGCAGTTACAAGATGATTTTTCACAGCATGGTGGGGGTTTAAGTAGAGCTACTGCTTGTTGGAGACCCACTGTGCTTCCCTCTGTAGCACTTATCCTTAACATCTGTGCTTTCATACTGTAAGGTAAAGAATCCCTGCTGCTGACAAGGCACTGCTTATTTATAGGCCTGTTGCACGCCATGACATTGTAATGCAAACATTCCTGTTTTCACTCCTAGCTCAATATACATGTTGAACATAGTCATGAACATAGTCATGCCTTTCTGGCTTGTGCTTTGATATAGTAAGAAAATCCATGTGAAGTCAGTAAAACTGCGAGATGAAAACCTTAGGGCTACTTATCCACAAGTCCTTACTAAAATTAAATTTACCAGACCAGGCCAGGCCGGCCCTGTGCTTTCATTAGTGGGTTAGTGGAATAATGCACGGCATTAACAAGGACTCCATGGAGGCAGGGTGAAACAACATCTCACACAGAGGGCACTGGCACCTGCAGTTTAACTGAGGAGAAGAAGGTCAACTTCCATTTTACAAGTTGGGTGTGTATATATTGGGTTTAAGTGTCACAAAACACTGAGGTGACAAGCTCTTTGGGATGTGATCAAGCGCAAATATGATTGGAGTGCAGTGGAGCAGTGACGGTGCTGCCTTTGGGATGGGCTTTGATTATGCCTGGAGCTGGCTGCTAAATCAATAGACCCTGACGCTATAGCTGTCTGCACAACAAATACCCAAGCTTTCATGTACCTGCCTTGTCTGGAAGCAGAAGACAATCTGTCCAAAGTGACTCACAGTTCTCTGAAATTAAATGCCTATTTATGTGTACCATCACCTTTTCTCATTTTCATGAGTTTGAATTCATTTTGGGTATTTTGGCACAAGCAGCTGGTGACCAGGTCGTTTTCATCTTAAATGCCATATCTACTGGAGTGGAGGATGCACAAATGAAGGAAACAGACTTTAAATGTGCCGTGATTCAGAGAGGCAGTCAGCCATGACCAGGTTCATTAGCTGCCCCGGTGTGTTTGAGCAAAATTTTAATAACGCTGTCTGTTCACCGCTGAATGACGACTTTGGGGGCCCTTGGGCAAAACGGCGCAGAACACAGAATGATAGCATGCCACAGATCTTTATTACTTTGTCCTGAGGGCAATCAGCAATATTTACTGTCTTTTTCATTTGCTCAGTTCAAATTGTACTTTTGACAGAAACAGACAAAGGACAACCTGATGTTGGCTCAAACATTTAAGGGGAAGGAAGGAAAAAAATTGGAGGACTATTCTACAGAAACATCTAAACTACACCATATGTGGTGTATTGAATAGAAAATGTAGTGTTTACAACCTGCCCTTATTTTTCATAATTGAGATCTGGGGGTGCTGTGTTGCTACAGTAATATTCTTTGTCCTGTTGTCCAGCTGGACGTCCCCAGACATCAAGAAAATGATCAAGTTTTTTAGTTGTGACCCTCATCCTTTGACATTATATGAAGATTCCGAGCACGATCTGATATTTACCTACATTTGAATTAAATATGTACCTGATACACTGTAGCCTACCAAACCTGACACAGCTTATTTTCCACGAGCAACTTCATCTAAATTCTGAAGATCTTGCTTCAAAACTGTTAAGCTGACAAGCCTGAATTATTGACATGATATGAATAAAAGTTTAACTGGGAATATGCAACTCCCGAAATTAAGGTGAAGCATTCCCACTAGAGAGAAGACATATCGCTCTGTTGGAGTTGTTAGAACTACAAAAAAAGGTCTACTCCCTCATATAAAGTATTTCTGATTCTGAATCTGATTCTTCCCTCACAAAAGCTATTTGGCCGAGTACAGACACCGGCTTGCAGAGAGCACTTTAACCCGACAATAGATGAGTTGAATTTTGGCCTGCCGTCAAGTTACTCACAGAATTAACCTTAATTAGTGACAGCTGATACGGCCTGCTGTGGGCAACTTTGTCATTTTAACAGGTGAAAGCATTGGTCAGAGCAAGCGAAAAATGAGAAGCTGATTTTTTGTAGACTGCGCTTTGCTTGCGAGAAAGACAGAGTTGGAGCTTTTTATTTTGGCCGAAACGGATCCTTTAAAATATATCCGGATCGGCCCATGAAGTCTGAAGTGCAACAGCCACAATACATTTACAATGGCTGGATTTGACACATGAATAAAAACGTTTAAATAACATATATAGCATATATCAACATTTTACAGAGATACAGAAGATCTACAGATGTCAGAACAGTGCAGAAGTAAGAGAAGTGATTGTTCTACTGTTCTACAATGGGTGAAATGAAAGGAAACAGGAAGCAATTAAGCAAGACAAGAAGTAGAAGAATTTCATTGTCTCTCAGACTGGTGTTGATCTTTTGTTCTACTTCCACCTCCTCTGGTCTTTCTTCACTGACAAATAAGGTTTAGCAATACAATTTTTGCTTTAATCTCATCCATTTCAGCTGTGCTTCCTCTACATTGTGGGTATTGTGCATATTTGTGTTGTGTGTGAGAGATTTCTGCAATAAACCTGCTGCATTCTGAGATCTTTTGATCTTTTGTCAGTCCACAGAGCACAAACATTAACCGCAGTAGCAAACATAACTTGATACACCTACATAACCCAAGTGCCTTTAGACTTGTGAGGAGATTTTTCAAGAAGCTACGGTTCAGTTGTTTGCACAGTTGAATCCTTTAAGTATGCAATTGCATATACCTGCATTTTCAACAACTGCATGTCAAGAGATGTTGCCAAGACAGTTTTCATAAATAATCAAAAGCCATTAGACGTCAATCCTCATATCCGTTTTTAGTGATGATGAATTTTTGACCACCTACGTAGCTGTTGATTTTAGTCTGCATCTGCTATGTGGAGATATTTGTGGGAAGATTCATCATTGCACACAGTCGTGGAGCTCATAGTCATAAAACAAAAAGCACAGTGTCTGAGAAGTGTGAATAACAAGTTGTCATTTCTGCCTTTTTTACAGGCAGTATCTCCTCTCCTCCATGGCACTCTTTTATAGAATGAGTGGCTCCACCGTGTTTAACGCATCATTTCCCTCATTGTGAGTGGGGAGGGGAGAGCAGGATGATGTGCGACTGGTGGAGGTGGTGCAGAGGGGGCCCGATGTCCTTGCATTTTATTGCCCAGCTCTTGTCCTTCCAGCATGGCTGGTCAGAGCTGTGCCCTGGGTATTACAAATAAGCAAATGCCCTTTTCATGCTAAAACTCAACTAGCATGAGCCTTTCATTTTCTATATGAACGAAATACAGACTGGGGTCCACTCTGTTGACAGCGTTTTTAATATTTCATTATGAAGAAATGGCTCTGAGGGATAAGCAGTCAGTTATTCATGAGAAACAAGAATTTGTGAAATTAAGAGTGCAGGATTAGATGTAGTTACTAGAGAGCATTAAAGGAATTAAACACAGCTTCATGCTTTCTTAGAGAAAGAAAATCAGCAAGCTGCTTGGCCAGGTCTGCATCAAGATCACAGCAAATCATCTTCAATTGCCTGATCAAAAACTGGTACTTGGCTATGCCCTCTCCAGTGTCTATATTTAGTATTTAGACACTTGTATCTGCACTTAAATTCTGAACCCTCCTTGAACTAAAGTTTCAAGTGGGTTTCTTGCCTTTAATGAGCCATGACTAACTGGTTTTACATTTCACTTTAATTACAGATTGCTAATATGCAACTGCCTCAAATTGTTCATAGCTGGGTAATTTTAATTTTGCCTTCCTAAATTGATTTTTTTAAGCTTAATGAAAGTGTTATCTTTTAAATGCACCATCATCACTATGGCATCTCATTATGGCCACACATCAGTGCAGACCACCAGCCTTTTCTGGAAAAGAAATACAGTAAGTCAAGAAAAAATATATATAACTGCTTAGTGTAAATATGTTCGTAGGTCGGTACTCATTTTGTATCTCTGTTTTCTTTAAAATAATTCCAGTATGTTCTGAAAAAATATGTAATAGTAAACCCAAGCTCCCTCAACATATGTATTTGATCGCAAATCAGTTCCTAACTACAAGACTTAAAAACCACAAGTATGGTTTTAAAAGGTGGAGCTTATTTTGTCCCCTGCAATAAAACAAGTTAATTTAAAATGCATTGCATTTTATTTGTTTGTCAAGTCAAACAAATTTTATTTATATATCCCAGTATCACAAATCATAATTTTACCTCAAGGGCAAAGGCAAAGGTGAAGCAGATGTTTTATTAAAAGGCCTATTCAAATTGCAGTTGACAGTAGGTTTATTTTAATTTTGTTGTAAAGCACACACCTTACACACGGACTCAACTGAATATTGTTGATTAATATGTCATGACAAAAACAACTGTTTTGAAACCCCATATTCACTGACAGTGGTAGTATCTCATTGAGAAAAACATTCCCAGTTTTTAAAAAATACCTAGAGAAAGGACAAGGATGAGAATAAGGAGCAGAGGTAATGAGGAAGAGGATAACAGTGAAGTAATAAGAGCAGGAGATAGAAGAAGTTATGAGCTATTGTATTTCATGGACACAGAACTACTTTGTAACAATGGTGCTAAAACAACAGCATATGTCGCTCAGTGTGAAGGAATTATGAGACATTGTCTGCCCTTAGCAAAATGATAGTGGCAAACTGAAGGCCAGGCATCTACGTCTTAATCTCAGTTAATCAATGTCACTTTATCATGGCGAGTACAGCTAAGTCATCCTGAACACTCCTCTCCACTTTCCATTTCCCTTCTTCCTCTCTCTCCCTCCAGTATGACGGACAACTGTGACCTAGTCCATGAGACAGTTTAATGGTCTTCAGTAAGATTAAACTGAACAACACAGGACGCATGTTCTGTCAGTTAGCTTATGTAAGGCTAGAGCTGTTCAGTGTGAAATAGATTGAAGGACTCAATGCACAGAATTCATAAATTCATGCTCAGTATATCTAGGACATGCACACAGATATTCATAGAGTTTTCTAGTTGATCAGTGGTCCATATGAGAAATGTAGCATTTATCAAGGCCAAAATAATGGCTCTACCTTATTGTTTTCATTTTCAAAAACAGTACAACATTTTATTTGGTATTTCTGGAATCTGAAAGTTCTGTTTTCAAGGTTTTTTTTTTTTTCTTGACAGTTAAATATTTCAAATATATAGAGAATGCCCCTACAATGCACTAGGTGAAAATAGCCAGAAACAGGGTTTACCAGCTTTTCTTGTTGACATCTTTCAATAAAAGTATGGCAAAAAATGTAAATCTGAGAAAAAGCGTGTTCAACAACCCTCCCATGTATCTGCCTACAAAAAATCCAGAGTTTGGGGACAGGCTGTAAATGTTCAGGCAAAAACAGGTGCTGTCAAGTAAGTCTTTGGGAAAATAACCCCATCAGAAATCCAACGGCTTGTGTCAGGCACTCAACTGACACCTTTGATACAGTACAGCTCAGCCTTGCTGGCGTCATGGTGGAATTGCTTTTAGTGGAGCTGAGATTTTGAAGGCTACTTTGTATTGAGATGTTTTTCCTCCCCCTTTGTTTCCACCCTCTCTGACAGCAGACACATTGATAAGGACAGATAGATGGAGAGACAGAGGGGTAGAGCAAAGACGGGAGAGGAGGGGTGCCAGCCAGAGACACAGAGGTAATACCTCCACACCTCGTTGGTGGGAGGACACATCAAAAGACCCACTGCTTAAATTAATTCTGACAGACTGGGTACAGCCCATCAATATCCTCGGCTGCGTTAAATCAACATCCAAAAACTGAGCTGGATACCTGATCATATAGACATGGTCCTGTGACAAAGGATATGGACCCTAACATTAAAGCAGGTGACAGATGCACAAATCTTGACAAGGGTAGCTAATTGACGAGCAGCATCACTAATGAAAAGGAAGCCTTTTAAATCCCATGCTGCTGCTTGCCAGAGCAGCGTTCAAACAGTCAGACAAAATGAATTTGGGTGGCAGAGATGTCCTGATTTAAAGTAAACATCTAAAAGATCAGTGCTATTTGGCTGTGCTCAAGGACATCACTGTCCTTATCATTCAGTCTCTGCAACACAAATTCGACTGTTAAGATGATTCAAAGGAACTCTAAATGTTTAGATACAACAGCAAAGGCAAGTATCATAGCATCTCATTAATCACTGGTATAAGGAATTTATCTAAAAAAAAAAATGCCTTCTCCAAGATTACTTTCTTAATTGATGAAGCTTCGCCGAATAATAAAAGGGTCTCCATAAACAAATGAAAAGTTGTGAATTACAGCTTCACTGTAGCACATTACTGCTTTGCCACCCTCCAAAAACTTTACAAGAACTCAGATATCTGCCCTTGTGAATAGAGGAGGAGGGGAGGGGAACATGGTAGAATCAGTCATACAGACAGCCTATGCAGGACCAAGTCTGTAATGTAGATCTATGATGCTGGACAGGGTCAGTGGAGGCAGTGGAGTGTGTTTTAGTGCACCATAACCTCAGACTAATGGGCAAGGTGGGGTAGCGCTACAAAAAAAAAGACAAGTAAAAAAAAAACTCCCTGCTCTATGTGACTTTCTGTTAGAGATGAGTATTTAAGACAAACTCATGGGTGTCTTTTGTACTTGAGTGGTTGTCTTGAATTAGCAAACGCTTTTATTATCCTGTAGTTTACTCCCTTTCAATCTATATTTAACTAAAAGGGAAAGTGATCAATAGTCATATTCAGAGGATTACTTGCAGATCAGAGTTTAAAGATGGATTCTAATTGCTTGCATGTTGTCAGTCAATATCATTTTTTTCCTGGTGTAATCTGGGTTGCAGCTCATCTTGCAGACTTCCTACAGGAAAATGGAGAATTTAAACTCTCCAATGCATCCAGCTCTCCAATAAAGGCCTCACGCCTGCAAGCGTATCATTTAGATTGACAACAGAGGCAGAAGCAATTGAAGTGAACTTAAGTCTACCCCTGCCCTATAAATAATATTTAATCCCTCTTTGGAAGGGAGAATTGGTAATGAGTCCCAGAGCTTTTTTGATGCATCACATTGCCTTCAGCTACAGCTGACACCAATAGGATATAAAGCAGACAGCTTTCTGTGGCCTACAATGGTGAGATACGACAGCATTTTCAAGATCAGATCAATCAAATAGTCTGTCAAATATTCTGGTTAAATCAGGATGTTGAGTCTTTTGTCTGAAATGTGAAAAAAACATGGAAGAGAAAGTGACAGTGCGGGAATCTCCACAAAGCATTGTCGTCCTTTGAGGTATTAATAAAAACCTAAGAGGTATTAGTTCAGATATTTGAACTTTCAACTAGAAGAAATGGTGGCAAATATGAAAAAGGCTTACTGTGTAGAAATCCAATAAAGAGAAGGCTAAGTATGTAAGCTTATACTGTTGCATGCTAATGCCATTGAAGGCTCTATTCAACAATGATGCATGTTATATTTCTTTTTTTGTCTTTTTCGCTCATATTAAATGTCCATTCAAATGCCCAGCATGCTGAAGTCAATGCATTCAATGATTATAATGCCCTAACAAAACATGCCAGCTGTCTGCTTCACCTGATCTGTGAGTCTAGACATTAGAAATCTATTGCATTAATATGTGCTGCAACTGAAAACAGTAATATTTATGTTTAATCACTCAAGTGTTTTGCATTTTACTGCATAATTCTTCATCTAGCCTCCAGGAATGTACCAGTCAATCCAGACCACTAACATGCTTATCTGTTATCCAGCTATTAAAACCAGGCTTAATATACTATCCTGCTGCTTCACACTGATATAAAGTGAGTGCAATATTACCTAAATGGTGAGTAAATAGATTCCATGGGGAATAATAGCCGTCAGCAGTCTGATCCAATAAAGAAGTAAGAAGAGAGAGCATGAAGGGAAGATGAATGAATCTTATTAAAAAGTACTGATGCCCGGTCAGCAGGAAAATGAAGAAATAGCTAGACTGGACTGCACCTGCAAACTCACTGAGCAGAGCTTTTGTGCTGTCTCGCTCCAGTTTGCATTTCACCTGGTTATCAGCAAATGTTTTACTGATAAGAACTCTGATTAATTCAATTTCATTTCAAGATCAAATACAAATTGGTTAAACAGAAGTCAAAGGTCACAAATGTAGTCATTTCACATCAGAGACCACTGGGTGATCTTCTCATCTAACTCTTGGCAACAAAGTGATAAATGTCTAATTCACATTTTAATCTTTTGTTGCCATCTATTCTCTATTTCTTTGTTTATTTTCAGCATTTCTTTCTTCTTTCAGGTTTTGCCATCAGTCCCTCAGAATCCCAGGTTACCACCATTGTGCACTAATGTTTACCGGATAAGCAGAAATCCATTATAATACCATTTCTACCCTGACAGGATCCTCGACCAGAAGGCAACGCAGCCACAAGACATGTTATATTTTGTGTGCTGCAGCAGCTTTCACTAGAGTGCAAAAGCTCATGCTCCCTTGCTTTTTTAATGCTATTGCTATCAGTCTTGCTCTCACTACCTACATGCATAACCCACAGCTGCCTGCTCTCTGGGGATTTTCAAGTCATTCGGGGCAATGTGGGAAATTGCTTACTAAAGTAGAAGTGGACAAGGTTGAGGGAAAATGCACACAACAAAAAAAGTAAATGACACAATTTCCTCAGGAAATAAAGCATGGAATGCATTGAACATCAGACTGTGATGTGTAATAATATGAGTACCTGAGGGTGGACGTTTCCTGTAAGTGCCTTGCCCAAAGGAAATTGAGTGTTTTTTGAGGGAGACAGAAGTCTATCTTGTTCAGGTTCATTTCACTCAGGTTTACAGTCAGTGTGGATATTTGAACTGGCCACTGACTGTCTAATCATAAAACTACACTTGTCTTCATATGAAGGATTGATTCCCTTATTAAAGATTAGGTCTCCACTCTGATGTTTCCTGAGTTTTTTTTTATTAGATTAATATCCTGTAAAGTTCAGGAGAGATACGTATATTGAAATGACACCATAATTACACTGCTCTCAAAAGCAGTTTTGAATCCAAAGCTTACGGAACAAACAAACATTTCAAATGAGCTTCATTATTGTCATGTCATTGCCGAGTCACTGAAACTCAAAATGCATCTTGGCACCCAGCTAGTGATTTTGACCTCTGGGACAGATTGTTTATAATATTGTGCTCACTTTGTAGAGAATAGCAGTTTTTAATTTATCTTGGCAATTGCCAGTGAATTCAAGCTATGAAAAAAATCCAACATTTCCCACGAGAAAACGCATCAGTTTAGTCAAAATGCCTCTCTCATCTAAACATGATGTAGTGGCAAGCCGGAAGTAGTAACGGTTCTGTGGGTTTTGTTGGTGGGCTCTTTTTAATGCCTGCCAGCAGACATGCAGGGTGTCCAGGTGCAAAGTCTGCAGACACCCCTTTGAGAAACCAAACCTCCATTATTTATTAGGCTACAAAATGAAGCTGCGATGGGAGGGTCAGTCAGCCGTGAAGCTGGCAGGAGGGGATGTTGCTTCCCTGTTTGCCAGGGACGCAGGTTGGAGCACTGGGCATGTGCTCTTCTAGGAGCTGCACGAGCGGAAGATGAGAGAGACGTGCTGTTCAATTCTACCTACTGCGCATGACAGGCCAAATATAGACAGATCAGATGGAGTTGTTAATTTCAAGATGGCACGCCATCCTTTAACCCCCTCCCACCCCCACTTTCCCAAAATCAACCATTTCAGGTCCCACAAAATTGTGCCAATCATTTTCTCGCCCTACATTCTTTCTCTTCTTTCTGCCTTTACACTATTGTAATAGCTTAAAGCAGTTTTTCTTTCTTCTATTCAAGGCATTTTCATCCTCGCTTTCATAAGCAATTTTCCATTATCCCTGGCCTAGCTGTAGAGGCTCAATAAATGTCATTTGACTTCCTCTGTATATTGAAAAATGGGGAAAAAAGGAAGCTGTTTTCAATAATCCTGCCAATACAATGATTCAGTTGATTTTCACCCTGTTATTCTTGCAGTGAAATTAATTTGTTCCCAAACTGTAAATCTTTCTGTCTAATAACACAAACCAAATACATGCACATTATGCAGTTCCAGCCTGGGACTTCATGTAAAATATTTAATGTGAACACTGAGTCAGTACTTAATCTCAGTCTACTCTACATATACCAAGAGTGCACAACATCAACACATTTTTGGCTAGTCATCGGTTATATATAAGTATAAAGATTATACATCGTATACAGTTTATTATAATCTCCCGGAGCTCAAGGAGTCATCTTCACATTTCTTGCTTTTTAAATATATTTAAATTACAATAATGTACAACAAAGCGACCAAATCCAATCAATGGCTAGAGGCAACCAAAACAAATTTTAAAAACTTAATTGACTATAGTGATTTAGATTGATTTAACAAAATATTTTAATGCACATGAAGCTCCAGCACTGTATCTAACTGCGAATTTTGTATGCTGACTCGACCTTGGAGAGGGTCAGTATCTTCTTCAGCCAAATACTGCGAGAAAGAAAAAAAAATAACTTTACAACAAATTTCACAAAATACTTGTTTTCTCTTGTCTTTGCTAGAGTTGGTTATGTGATTTGTGAAATTTCACAAAAGGATTTATGTTAGACTTGTGTGACATTGCTGTTGTCAAACATTCACAGATAAGATGATAGTTACTTCTGTATATGACCAAATAAGGCAAAAACAAAAGGGAATACCTGGGATAAATAAAATAAACACACAAATTAGCTATTTTACAAGGTCACAGTCATATTTTCTTCCTGCCATCAAAGTATGGTGCAAGATTAATTTGAGAGTGGTATATTGTGGAAAATATTTAGATGCATGTGCTTGAAACCCTGGCAACCCTGTACGCAGGATAAGCAGTTGACAATGAGTGAGTGAGTGATGTACTACAAAATTGAAAAAGAACATACAACACAAACTAGAAAATATGAGGGCAAATGTGTACACTCATCCACCATTCATCCATTGCCTCCACAGCTGTACTTTAATGTCAATGTCACATGTTCCTCTTTTGTGGTTGTGAAAATGAATTTCTCTTCTGGGCACAGATTATTTGCATTTAAGGATATCATGTCCATTGTCACTAATCTGATGAAGCGCAAGCTGATAGGAACACATGGAAAGCTTATAAGGGATGTGTTCCTGGAGAGGTCCTTGGTGATGGTTTGGCCTTTGGTAATAGAACCATTGTGGCAGCACTCTCTCTCAGAGGCTGAGAGTGCCTTGCCAAGCTTTAGTGAAAATGGATGTCTCGAGCTCCCTCACGTCATCTCGGGCTCTTTTTGTCCTCACTCCCTCACCTTCTCTTCCTTGCTGTCCTGTCTACTTTTCTCATTCTTCCACCCTTTCCTCACTGAAACACTCCCCTCTTCTATCCTTACCTCTACCCCTCACAACTTTTGACTTAATTTCTCACTCTCAACTCCCTCATGAGTTCTCGTCCTCTTTCTATCACATTCCGTCCCTCTCTCTCTCTCCCTTTTCAGCCGTCAGTGTGGGAGTAAAAAGGATTAGTCGAACCAAGAAAGGGAGCAAAGCACTAAATTACGGTATTGAATTCTGGCAAAATATATTTGGGCTTCTCACGCCAAGTGAGAAGTCAAGTCTCAGGCAATGCCATTGCTAGTGCATCCAACATCATAACAGTGCATAATGAACTCATTTTAGAATGACATTTATATTATGAAAAGCCTGTCGCTATTTAGACTTAGAACACTCAAGCTACAAAAAAGAGGGCAATAGAGAACACTGAACCAATATCTTTTAAATTACTTACTGCACTTGCAAGTATTATGGTCAGTTTCTTATCTAATAAACACATTTTTGTTGTAAAATTACAACAGGTACTTGTTGCTGGTCATCCACTGTCTTCAGTTACTGTGGAATACAGTGAGGACAGGAGAATATGTTATATAATAGTTCAAAAAAGGACAACGGTACTTCTAAATACACATTTATTCAAAGAAAATCAAGAATGGAAACACATTTTATTTCATGAATTAATTTCTTTGTACTGTTTATTTAACCAGCTAGTTTAAAGATCATCTTTTCAAGCATAACTTGGCCAGTTCACAAAATAAGCATATGTTAATATAAGCAACATAATCAACACTGACCATTGTACATAAGCAAAACTCATCACATCAAATTGTAAACCATATCTACACAAGCTCTCAAAAGTCAGTAGTCCAGGAGTTGGAGATAAGGGTGAGAGGCCAAGCCTATATAAATCTTGGATAAACAAAGCATAGACAGCCCCTTATTGAGTTGGCCTCACAATCCTTCATAGTTAAGTTTGAATTTGCCAGGAGAGGCCAAGTCTTTCAGTAATATCAGACTGCTGGGTGTGAGTGACAGTCAGCAGTCTGAACTCAGAGCCAGCACTCTCTCTGTGTAAGGTCATTAGACCAGGTTTGACATATGTGTAATGAAATTCCTTTCCTCTTTACAGTTAGCAGCAATGTCACTGTGCAGGTTCTGATAGCATCAGCACCACCCCGTGAGATGTTTGTTGCCACAGTGGTAAAGAGACCTTTCATAACAGTAGCTCAGACCTGTGTTACTGGTATTACAATCTATTGTGCCTATCATTGAACAAGGCATTTTGTCTGGCTGGTAAAATGCTAAATGTTACTGAATGCTACTTTGCTACCAAGAGGTAAACACAGTCTTGTTCTAAATTGAGAGCACTGTTATTGTTTTCCATAAAGGGCAATGGTTGAATTGTACACATTTTGGCCAGTGTGGTTTTGCTCTTTAAGACACAACCAGAAATCATAAATGTTTTCACCACTTAAAACCTGCAATAACAGATTTTTTGGCAGCAAAAAACTCGTCATCTTTTATGTTTATATGATTGAGTTGTTAGCAAACAGTTGCACATCCAGCAGACATGCAACAACATTAGCATTCGTTAGGAGTTGTGTTTCTGGCCACCTGATTTCAATATTCATTCATTCTTTCCTTTTAGCTTTGTTTTTACCATGTTCACTAGATAGTCATTTAATTTGCCGCCTGGAAAAGATGCTGATGAAAGCGGTGGAAGTAAACCAAAACAATAACGTTGTGCTGTAAAACCTAAACAATGAGCTGGTCAGGATGCTTAAGCAGTCAGTCAAACTGAGGAGACAGCATTGTCAGGTGATAATTCTCTGTGGGGTTATGAACAACTTTTTTCACATACAAGTGATCCATTGTTAATATAGAAATATAGATTAAAGGTGCATTGAGATTACTGTTTAGGATTGCTTTACAGATATTATAAAACATTCTTTAAAAGTCCATATGCTAACGCAGCTGTGTGTATAATATTTTGTGTCGTCATTTATGAATATTCACAGATTGTGGAGGACTGGCTTTTGTCACAAAGGATATGCCTCAGCAGAAACAGGAAGGGAACTGCCTCATCTCTGTAGACGATCAGTGTAAACCTGCTCAAAATGGCAGATGGTGGACCCATTGAAGGGACACTCTCTAAACAGCTATACAGAATGCAGAAAGACTCCTTTAATTAAGGAGGCAAAATGACTGAAGAAGAGAGTGAGAGTGACTGAGTCCAGGAGGTGACCAGAACCATAAGTGAGCTGCAGTTGTTCTACTGGACAAATCAGTCATATAACAATACAAAAGTGTGTGTGTGTTTTCTTGTACGTCTTATAGAGTCTGAGTCAGACAGTATGTCTGCTGTGGGTATTATTGTGGCTTAGTAAACTGATGAAATGTTGATTATTGACTTGCTAGACAAAGGAGCAAGCTTCCGCCTCTTGTTCAGATTTCACTTCGTCATGGGGTGGTCTCCAGCCTCTCAGCAGTTTGGCAACATAGAGGACAAACTGGTAGAAGTTTGTTGGATTAATTCCAATGTGAAATGCTTGAAAATATCTTTAAAGATATTTTCTGTATTAATATGGCCTATGCCTAGTGAAATTCAAAACTCTGTTGAGCTGTTCCCTTGATGCTTCAACTCTCCCATCTGTGGTGCGCCCATGGCAACATCAGAAGCAGCACTCAATGTGATGCATGTCAAATTCACGCTTAATGAGTTTTGGCCTTATGTCAGACCCTGATTTAAAGTCATACAGTATGTTCTTCTTAAATGCATAATTTACAAACAATTAATAGAAAACATCCTGGAGCAGGGAACAGATGGGTTACATAACCCAGTGTTTGCAAGGGAGAGCTTTTTAGCAATCTCTGTTTAGTTCCACCATTAATGATCAGTGGAACGTGGATATTTTTAAATTAATTCCACTTCATAGCTCCAGTATATAAGATTATATTCCACCCCATAGCTTTAACATACAGGAACATCAAAATATTATGGGACTAAACCATTAAGACTCGTGAATGCAATGCTTGCTCAAGTATCCTCTGTGCACCATTTAGAGTATGAGCCGATTCTTGTCACGACTATTTTAATTTTTCTTACCATCTGAGTGGTGTCTTGGAAAGTTCCCAATCCACATAAACTAAAATGTGCTTGCATATATGTTTCTCCTTCTGTTGAACTAACCCACTGAACAAAGCCTTTCCCTGCGTGTGAGTGTACCAGGATGCTGCAGAAACTAACTGGAGCCACAGGGCCCCTTGCTGCATCAGAAACAAGTCTAAGTGAGGCGAGGCTGTGAACAGCTTGCAAAAAGGTTGTGAAGGTTGTGGGGATATGAGGTGAGGTTTGGGGGTGAGGAAGAGGGTGGTGAGTGGATGGTAGGTTGTGGGTGGTACGTTGGGTTGCTTGCAGGTTGAACATGTTCCTCTCTGAGCTTTCCTACTTCAAGGAATTTGCTCCCTATGAAAAGCAAAGCGGCAGTGCTTTTTCATTATTTATTGATCGACACATTTTTACTTTAAGTTTGAAAAAAACCCAGCAATTAACTGCTTTCTTTACCAACCTCCTTTCCTTCCCCAACTGCTCTGCGTACAGTATTCCCTGAGTGATGAATCATTCTCATGTGTTGTGCAATGATGCTGCACTTACTGGCAGATGTTGATGGAACTATGTAGAATGATATAATGTTTTTACATGGAAACTTTGGCTTTAAACAATAATGATGTAGGCCTACTTTGATATAATGTTTTTACATGGAAACTTTGGCTTTAAACAATAATGATGTAGGCCTACTTTGATATAATGTTTTTACATGGAAACTTCGGCTTTAAACAATAATGATGTAGGCCTACATTGATTGTAATGATATTCAGAGGTAAGGACTGATAAGATCAAGGCAAGCAACTCTTTAGTATGGCATTACAAAGACATTTATGCTTTTACTTTTGCACTGTGCATGCTCTTGAGTGCACTGTTCATTAGCTGCGTGCACCTCAGTATGCATACAATTACCTCTCACTCGTTAATGCTCTCTGTAATACCTGTATAATGATGTGCCTTGCACTCTCTATCTCACATTGTCACCAGCCTTAGATAAGATCTCTTCATGTTGACAGAAAACCTGCCATCCAGCTTCAGCATCTGTGGAAAGAGAAAAACAACACTTGGAAATGGTGCAGGCAGTGTCAACATGTCTGCCTGGCTGCCTTTGTGGATGTATTGTTTTCATTATGTCACTGCAGCTTTAAAAATGCAATCTGAAATTTATTTGGCCATTTAAGGTTTAGCTGTATTCAAATATGGCTGAATAACAGGCTTATAAGGATTTTATTTAAAATCATGATCGGATGGCACCAGTAAATATCAACAAGCTTAGACACCTAATACATGTGATATCAGACCTGTTTAGCTGTTATGTGGTTGCACTACTCAAAAGTTCTGACTGTAAAAATGATTTCAGTCAAATAAACGTGAACTTTTAAACTCAACCATTAGTTTAAATGTACTGCAGCTGAAGATATCAGGAGGGGTGAATAGGACCCAAACTCCTTTCATGATGTGCTTCAGCATTAAGCTGATGTTTTAATTTTGCAAAATTATAAAGTCTTAGTTTGTAAAACCCGCGCCCTTGTACGCAGGATAAGCGGTTGACGATGGATGTATGGATGGATAGTTTTTAAAATACTAGCCGATTAATAGATCGCAATGTATGACTAGTCAGTGTGTTCATGTTTTAAAGGGTCACTTTCTGAAAAGAGATATTGCTGATGAATTTTTAGCCATGCTACAGATGTGGCTGTAGGAATGACAGTGTTGGTTGGTTGGTCCATCACTCTGGTCCAGACAAGATTTAGACCTCTTTCACGGCGGCCATCATAGCAGGAAAAGCACAGCTGAAACACATTTTGTTGATGATGGCCAGCATGCATAATACCAGCACCCTGGAACAGGCTCACCTAAAAGGTCTATAAGATAAAGTGGCAATAATAGTTCCCACAGGATTAATTTGACTTCCTGACTTACCATCTAATGCCATTGTTGGGTTAAAATTTGAATGTGTCCAATCATTTTTTTTGACACTACATGCTTGCAAAGAAAATTACATTCCCATCAGCCCCAGCTGCAATTGTTAGCAACTGTTAGCATCATAGCATGGTAACACAATAAACTAACATGGTGACAATGGCAAACATTACCTCCTAAACATCAGCATTTCATCATTCTGACATTAGCATTTCGCTCAAAGCACCACTGTTCAGCCTCACAGAGACGCTAGCACAGCTATAAACTTATCTATGGGCAGAAGACCACTGCGGATGTGAAAAAACATCCACACTTATTGTTTTATATGTAAGGCCAGAGGAGCAACTTTATCACATTCTGGCTACTGTACTTTAACTACTACTGCTTTTTGAATGACATGTCCGATATGTTGTAAGGTTGATGCAAGTCAAGTCATGCAATGCTCTGCCATGTGGCCAATACTGTGAACACCACCAACACGATTCTACTCACACTCATATTTGACCTGTTACAGGTGGATAATCACAGTGGGAATCTGTCTCCTGACCTTGGTGAATTTGGTGCCATGCTGTCTTGACTGAGCTACTCAGAACCACAAGGACATGATTTGGACTAAAACCTATTAAAACCATAAACAGACTGCAAATGTTTTAACCACTTAGAAATTACGATCACTAACATGGTAAACGATCTGCCTTTCAAACTAGAGCTCTGCAGCCTCTGGATGGAACTTTAGTGTGCAGCATCCTTCTTAAATCAGCTGCAGACTTGACAGTGAAAGCCTAGACTGTGTGTGAACAGAATGAGAGCACTGGTCAGGAAGGAGGCTTAGGGAGGAAAACCTCTGCAGAGTATCTGCACTACTCCTGCCTACCACCAGGGGGCCACATTGTGCTTCAATAAATCCCCTTGTTTTTTCTTAGCATAAGTCAGATAAACACGCCATGAAAACAAGGCTCACCTCCCATCGACTGCTCTGTAAATGTATAGCTTTCTAAGTGGCATTGAGAGTGCGCAATGGGAAGTGTGTGGGGCAGAAGAGATTTGGATGTATATGTTTCAAAGAGTAGTCTCAGATTTAGCTGGCTTCTTTGCAGACTGAGAGACACACGCCTCTGCTGAATCAAAACACTCATTCTCTAACATGGCATCTCTGGTAATGGGAGATTAGTGTAGAGAAAGGGAGACAGAAAGAGAGAGGAGGATAATGACAGGAGGAGTGAGAGGAAAAGTGGAAGACAGATGGAAGCAGGCAGCGGGGGGTTGCATTAAGAGATGGAAGTAGAAAAGATCAAGAGACAGGAAACAAAAACATTTAGATTTCAGTGACTCATTTACGAACTTCTGTTGTAGCCTAATTACTGTAGGTGCTACACTATATGGCCAAAAGTATGTGGACACCCTTTTCCACATAATTTTGTGTATTTATGTTCTGGAGCTGTAAAAGCTATAGGCACAGCTGGGGAAAATTTTAATGCTTCAGCACACAATGATATCTTAGACAATGAGTAGCTGGAAGATTAATAATAGCATTTTTACACTGCTGAGCAGTGCTCCAAGTGGTTAGCCAAGAAGAAATCCTGCGCCACCTTTGATTTTACATGATTTGTATTGCCTTTAAAGAAATAGTTATAAAATAATAAATTATTATTTATTTATTTGCTTTCTTGCCGACTTTTGTAAAAATTCAACAAGTGAGACATTACATGTTAGTACTGTAGTGAGCTTTCGAGGTGCTGGAAGTGTGATTTTGTTACCTTCAGACAGAGCCAGGCTAGCAGTTTCCAGTCTTAAGTAAGGTAACTGGCAGACCATTACTACCAGTTTAGGGAAGACTCTTTCCTGTTTCAACATGATATGGTCAGCATGTAACAAGCCAGGGCTTCCCAGTATTGTGTGGAAAAGCCCTGATCTCAACCTCATCCAACACCTTTGGGATGAAGTTGGACGCCGACTGCAAGCATGGCCCTATGACTGAACAACAGTGGCCGACCTCCTGGAGGAGCCTGTAGCTGAATTTGAGGAAATCCCTGCAAGTCTAGAGCAAGATAGGAGTATAGTAGCGCCTATAATTTTGGAATGAGACAATCACGTTCAGTTGTCCACTTACTTTTGGACATCTGTTGTACACACCTTTTCAACATGTCTAGGAGTCCTAGGGCAGCCATTCAGTGGTAAAATATAAACGTATTTCTAACATCCCTGTACAATCCTTCATAATCAAAGTAGTTACAATTCTAATTTCATTTATAGGAAGTCTGTGACTGAGACAGAGGGGTGAGGAGGATGGGTGCAGTTTTTTTGGAACACTGGAGATTCCTGCATTGCACTGCACTGGAGAGACGCACAGTGTATCTGATTCCACTTAGCTGGGTGCTCCCTGCGCCAGTCAGATGCCAACATCAGTGCCAACTCTCGCTCTCCTCCCGCTAACACCCTCCCCCGTTCCTTCTCCTCCTCCTCCTGATGCTGCAGGGATGCAAGAGCTTTGGCAACTCCTGCCTGTGATAGACAGTAATGCGAGTGCTGGGAGAGAAAGGTGAGAAAAAGCAAGGGGGAGAAACTGCAAAAAGAAAGAGGAAGAGAGGGAGTGAAGTGGAAGTTAGTTAAGGGAAAGAGAGAAGGTAGGGGAGAGAAACAGAAGGAAAACATTATTTGCTTACCCTCTCTGGTAATGAGACATGGCAAAAGGCAGACAGAATAATAAACAGACAGTGAGCAGGCAAAAGAGGACAGCAGCTGGGAGAGAAACGAGGATGACAAAGGCTGAGAGGAAGAGTGAGAGAGAGGGTAATAGAGAGACAGTGTCAGAGAAAGAAAGATCTACAGGAGCAAGACAGCTGTTGTTGAAGACAGAAAAAAACAATGAGGCAGAGACACTGAAAAGCAGGTTGGCTGCACAGCTCCAGCAGAGCCTCTGTTTATACAAATAAACCCCAGAGGGCTGTTTGAGAGTCTCAGTCTATGTGTGTGTTTTGGTGCATACACGCTTCTGCATTCGTTTGGATTTGTGGATGCACATGTGCTGCGTTTTTGCTTGTGTTTGCATGTGTGTGTGCATGGCAAACATTAATATAATTGTCATAAGCATGCAGCTAAGTGTGGGTGGGATGTGTGAGGGGGAGCAGCTGTGTATCTGAAGACCGACCCCATGTTGCAATCATGCAAGCCAGACTCCAGGCCTAAGGCAAGGAAATATGGAGCTCAGCACAACAGCATTAACGTGTGGGTCTGTGAATGGATATTTGTGCATCACGCACGAGCAAAGAAGAGTGTTTGTGTCTAGTGAATGCAAGTGTGATTCGGGGGAATAATGCTGCTCTTTTCTATACACAACGGGGCTGTGTTTAAGCATCACTTCCTCTTGTTTATGCCATGGGCGACGTGTTGTCCATGGAAGAGAGCCCCAGCCAACTCTGCTGACGCAAGGTCAAACACACAGGCATGGGCCCCGGGTTGCTTTGAAACAGATGTTACCCCCGCACCCTGACACCCCGCCCCCTTCTCCCTCACACCCAAACTCCCACACAAATCTATTGCCTATGACAGAACTGCGTAGGATTGGGGTGATAAAATTCAAATGACAGACTACACAGATTTCATTTTCAGACCAAAGTGCATGCCTCTAGGTGTAGAACCATCCTCTGCATCTTAAAACATGACAGGCCCTAGACCCTCACATGCCCTCCTCTCATTCATCTGGCTGGGTTTAAACAAGAACAGAAAATCTGTTTTTTTAACCGTTTGGTCAAATCTTTTCATGGTTGTCTAAACAGGGCAAAAATCTGATTCTGTGTATGTATTGGTCTTGCATGGTTTAAAGCATCATCAAATGAGTTTAAAGTAAAGCTAGATTTTTATTCTGTCAATCCAGGTAGATGGAAATCAAACAAAAGAGAGACATGTGCATGCATGGGGATGATTTTGTAATGAGGACAAATGTGAAAGCAAGATTTCTTTCAAGGTTTTCAGCCTTTTGCTGCTCATCAGAATTAAAATCAGAACAAAGACATATGTAGTAGCTATCGTAATTAACTATTATATGATGCAGCTGACAAGTCTGATGCACTTCTAGTATTAGTTTTGATTCTTCCCCAGAACATAAAAAACTATTTTTCCAGTTGCTTCTTGTTTCCCAGTTGGTTGTAGCTGTGTCCTTCTTTCTCTAGGAGCTTTGAATGCCTTAAATGTTTCAAACAAACCCACTAAAAACAAGTTACAAAACTTGTCTTTGTCTGTATTTATCCCTTTAAAACATCTTCACAGATAAATAAACCTTGTGTGACTTAAATAGGTAATATACCTGCATAGCAGGTGACTAAACACATATTTGAAAAGCAAATACACTACATTGAGATGTTTGTATATCTGTTAAATTTGTTATCACAGTTGTTCAACATAGCTGAATCTCTCCCGCAACACAGTATCCATTTAGTAGCCAAGGATTCTGCTGAAATACCCTTGTGCAAGACACTCACTTTGTACCTGCAAACTAAATATACCAAGACCAAAACTGCAGACACTGTTAACAGATCAGTTTTTAAGAAAACTTCAAATGCAATTTACTAACTGTATAATTGCTCAATATTTTGAAATTTAGGGTGCCTGCTGTCACAAAGTTAAATTATTTTAACTTTTTACTGCCGTCAACAACCAGGCATGATGTGACAAACTTTGCTATGCAAAAATACAGGAGCTAGAAAATTTTAATATTTTGTTGTTTGTTTGCACGGGCAGCAAAATACTGCATACTTTTGCTAGTTACTAATTCCCCTCATGCATGTGAGCATGTGTCAGATTTTAATAAGCTCACTTACTGCCTGTAAGTTACCAATTTTGAAATAATGCCAGCTTGTCATTCATTTACATTTCGACAGCTGCAGCCAACATATTCAGAAGAAGTCGGAATTCTTGGCCATCCTCTCAACTTTACCAAATTATCATTCCATCACTCATATGAAATCAATACATCAAGATCAATAGGATGACGTGAAGAGGCATGGATGAGATATGGGTTTTGAGGGTGAAAATAAAATGAAGTTATGCTTAAACCCCACAGCAGAAATAAAAGTTGATGGATAAAATCCCTGCAAGATCCTTGCAATACTCACAAAACAGACTAATTCATTTACCTGTAATACTGATGGCAATTTACCAATTATGATTATGAATGAAGCCACTGTGGATACTGTAAAAAAAAAATAACTGTCTATTGATACATGCTACTACCTATCTTCCCATGTTAGCACTAGCAGCTTTCTTCTTGAAGCAGTTACATGACTATTACTCACTTTATAAAGCATGCAGAAAGGGAAGTTTGTTTGATGTTAGACGGGGGAGGCGTGTTATCTAAGTGACAGTGAAGTTAGCTTGTTTGTTGCTGCCCAGCACCGTTAGCAGCCATCGCAGAAAGCGGGCAACCTCTTGGGGCTTGCGTGCGCTACAGTGTTTGCTGTGAATGGGAGGGACAACAAAAACTGTGTGATGTTATTGAGTCAGCAAGGAGCAAGATCACCATGGAACATTTTCAGCACCTTGTAGATTGCATGCTTCAAAGAGCTGAGAAGGTTGTAAAAATAAATGGGCCCATCCAGGTGCATAACACTTTATTTTCTTGGTCCAATAGTTTCCAAAGAGTTAGTAGAACTGTGAGAAGGGAACTGATGTGTAACTCTAAAGGGATTCTTAGAGGACTGTGTAATTTGGTACTAATTATATGGTAAATGGAGACAGTTTTCAAATGTTACACTTACAATTAATTCTAATTAATATTCGACGTAGCCTACAGTCCTATTCTGTGCACAGCAGGATTTTCAATGTGATAATAGCAATTTTAAAATTATTTTGATATCATAACTTTTATTTGTGGAAAAAAAACAATTCTGCTGAAAATCAGCATAATGTGTATTGAAATCACCCCAGATCAGATTCATTTGGGAAGTATTTTTAGGCATAAGAGGAGTGCATTGTTGTCTATGAAATTGTCTTTTTGAAGCTACCATTAGAGGTTGCCAAGTCCACATTTCTCAAAAAAAGGGCTTAATATTCACTTGGGTTTCAATGGATTTTTGCCAATTTCTTCTAATTATTACGATTACAGCATTTCTTTCTAGAATATTCACTCAACTATCCTTTTCTGTTTCCTATGTATAATTCCTTGGCTCTTTTTTACAAACACAAAAGATTAATAACAAAGTGTACTGTCACAGAACACTGTTTCCATTTCCCCTATAATTAGTACTAAATTACACAGTCCTTTCCAGGGAACTTCAGAGGAAATTATTCCAAAATTACAGATTAAATTACTGACTAAAAATATGTTTTTTGCTAAATAATGTATTCTGTTATCTAACAGAATGCTATATTTAAAGCAAAATTTAACAAATATTGTTTGTATGTTGGTTACCATCACAGTTTTACATTATTTTTCAGGACGCACAGTTTTCACTCTATGCTTGCTATAGTATCTGAAAAAATACTTTTGTATTCACTGAGCTGCATTCTGCTATCACATAAATGAATAGTCCGGATGAATTCAGATGTATTTGTAAGGACTCTTGAGCCAAGCACTGTGCTTATAATTCTAAGTTAGAAAAAGCATGATGGAATGTGCAAAACAGAGATCTGGATTCAAAATGAGTCAATTGAAAAGTTGGCTGAGGCTGGGATTTCTCAAGTGCGTATCTTTCCTTATAAAATAAGTAAAATATCTCATGATCTTTAATAGAACCAAATGTAAACTCAGTCATCATAGATCCCAGGCTGACACTACATATTTTGTTTCTCTTTCTTCTTGTCAGACAGTGTATTCCAAAAAAGTTTGATTTTAGATGAACAACGCACGTTTTTGTATGTCACCGTCAGTTTTAGCATTTTCTGCCTGTAAACACACCCAGTTGGTTGTGTGTTGGTGTTGAAGACCAAGATCCTGATACATGTCATTATTGGAAGGCAAGCACCCACAAAAATTTTTAATAATTGATTTAGAAATTCCACTATGCTTAGTTTATATTAACTAGACATTATGATGTACATTGTAAAATGGTATGTAAGATTAGACCTCGGAATGGGGACAGATTTAATATACACTCTGCACTGCACTGGCTCTACTTAAAAAAATTAAGCTAACAATTTGCATTGATCTTTTTAAGTAATTCCAACTCCATGCCATTTTTGAGTATGTTTCATGAGTCTTTTATAGTTAGACTAACGCAATTAGTTTAATAACCAACGTGATTTGCTGTGTCATCTACATAGCTTAATTAAGTTGAACCAACTTAATTTTAATCATAAGGATTTTGTGTTATTAAGTGGTCGAAATATTAAATTTTAAGTTATTTCAGACTTTCTTCAAACTTCTTTGTTTTACTTTCAATCTACTCAGAAATGTCAATGCAAATTGTTACCTTAATTTTTTCGAGTTTAATCAACTTATTTCACTTAAGTCAGAATAAATTACACATAGCAATTGTAGTTTCAACAAACTTTATTGTAACCAGTACCAACTACACATTACAGCTGCTTTATTTTGCTCAACAACACACAACATATAACAGACCTTTTTTAAAGAGTAAGCCTCAGCCTTGTACAGGGGGCGCACGCCCTACCAGCTGAGCTGACCGCTCCCCCCTCGGCAAAAAACTTACTGGTCTATTGCTACCTCGGTCAGTTTGTTTGCCATTGTGTGACTTCTTTTTATTAGTGTTCTTTTGTGTATGCTGCAGCGCACTCATTTAATACTGGACCAACCTCAAAACATTTTGTCCCAATTAGTCACATAGACACAAAAACATGTGAAAATAAGGTCTAAGTTGCAAAATACTGAAACTTACCCTTATTTTTATGACCACTAAGTGCTATGGATTGTTTATGTTTTCTTTGCATGTGCATCCTGCATGTGTACATGCATGAAGCAATACACAGGTATGTCATCGGTTTCACACTTTTATGCTGACTTTTATGCTAACTTGGAGGCAGTGAGTTTTGTTTTTTTTGTTTTTTTTTACATGTTTTTAACACAGCTGTGCAGCCCTAAACAAATACATCTAAATAAACACATCAATAACTTTTAGTTCACAGTTCATGTTATTTGCTGCAAATGTCAGAACCAGGAGCGAGTCTGGTATGAAAATGTAATACTGAAAGCAGTTGTTCACCTAACCCCACACTAGTTTAAGAGACAATATGATTCATAAAGGGAATGACTCATCTCTCTAGTGTTTTTGTGTTTGCCTGTCGTCAGATGTGACGGCACATGAAGCATAAACAAATGCACCAAATAACTGTATATGGGAGTGAAACCTTAATCCTATTTCCAGTCTGGCTGACGTTAAAGACACACAGGGAACAGCCATGCCTGTCTCTTTGCTTCTCCCTACCACTAACCTGAGCCTTGGTAAGTTAGGGACTCTAAACCAGGCAAAATGCACTGTAGCCCCATTGTGTCACTTCTCCTCTCAGTATAATGTATTCATGCTACACAATGTTTTTGTCCTTCCAACCTCCTGTCTGATATCGCTTCCAACACCTACAGTACTTATATCTATATCTTCAACACAGCTTCATGCAAAAGCTTTTTTGAAATGTGGCATGAAACAAAACCATGAGTTGAACAAGGACGTGTCTGAATCCCAACTTGTTACTGTCACAGAGGTGATTCTGCCTTCACGTTTTGCTGTAGTGTTTATTTAGTGTTTTTCCAGAGTGGCCCGTCATGTTACTTTATGCAAAGCGACATCAGAAACAAAAAACTACCGACAGGAACAGGTGGAATAGGAACATATATTAACATGGTCTCAATCTTTTCTATTACTTACTCAAAACTAACAACAAATTGCTCTTCAGTGGGTTTGCAAGAGATTTACATCTGTAGTCATTATTTGTGCCCAGATTTATCTGTGCAGTATTTAATTCAAAAGGCTGCCTCCATACATGCTTTTACCTTCCATTTTTGCCAGTATGAAATGCTGTTTTGAGTTGGTTCAGTTTTGATGCTGTTAATGCTAACCTTTCTGTCGTGCATTTGGTATTTCTCCTTACAAGTGAACACTTTTACACCTGTCTGCCAGCTATTGTGTCATTGCCAATGCAGATGTGGAATTATGTTAACACTGTGGGTATCGCTGAAAAGTATCTCTTGGAACAACTATTTAAAAACTGCCAAACCTTAATGTCATAAAAACCTGAATAAAAATGATACTTAAAAGACATTAAAATGCACCCAGTGCAGTGCTTTGACTCTGGCCAGTATGGTGTCTTTGAAAACTATTATACACAACTCAGAGGCCCATGTAATTTTCATCATGCTTTTGTAACCTTATGACACAGTCTGTTACTCAGTGTATCACTTTTCTAATATGTAGTTTTCAGCGGCCACTAGCAATGCGGTTTTTAGATTGCAATGAGGTGTGTGTTTGTACGCGTCCTTGAACTCATGAGCGAGCGTAATCGGACACACAGAGACCGAAACACCGGGAGGCAGCTTCACAAAACTTGATGGAAATTAATTTAAACTCCCAGTCCCACGATATAGTAATATTTTATCAGCTTGAGGTTAAACTAATCCATGTGCGTTACATAATATACGCTACACTGACTGCACTTAGCTGACCTGATACATCGGTGTTAACTCCCCTGCCGCTTTTCAATAACTATTTGTGTATCTTTCATCCAGCTCAGCAATGTCAGCATAGCCACATTTGGATGATATCGAAACGGTGAGTGAGCAAGACTGAATAAAATAAATGAGATTGTGGCCACACTTTCTAACAGTTAGACCATATTAAGTAACATTACTGTAGTGAATGGGTCTTCCACTGTGGTGTTGTCCTGTGCCATTATGTTGCATTATTGTACAATATGTGGAACACGTAAGTTACAGCTACTGAGAGGTGGAAAAGCTGTGTACCGGTAACGACAATAAATCTAAATATAATGTTACGAAGCAAACAGCGGCAGATCTGTGCTAACAACAGCTGTCTGCCTCTGCTTTGCCTCACTGAAGGCTAATATAAACAACAGGGTTTCTCCACGTTTCACCTTGTCAAATTAAGGACTTTTGAAGAACTTTTGAGACCATTATGAATGAAATTTAAGACCTATATCACAACATCAAAAAAAGAAACGTACAAAGGAAATGCAGTCACAAAATTACTTGCAGAGTAAATTTATGTATTCAAATCAGAGTTGGGTGATGTCTACAAAATTGGCATTGTCTACATGACAATGTCTACTTTGTAGGGGGTTTTCCAATAAAGAAATAAGCAATTCCACATAATTTGGGAACATTGTTATTACCACATCTGTGAGTTGGAAAATCTAGAGCAGATTTTGAATAAACTACACCCTAAAAGCTGAACTTGCTGAAGAAGTCTACTGGGTATGAATTATAACCATTTGATCTGGGAAAAGTCATTTGGTTAATTTTACATTTATGGCGCAGCACCAAGCAGTTTTGAACCTCACCACCTTATAATGGCAGGAAAACACCGTTAATATGACCTCAGAATCATCACAGATACAGATGGGCCTTTTGTGTCTTAATTTACTGCTTTTTACATTTGTAGAAATTAACATAAAAATAGGCAACCTGAGAACCACCTCCCTTCTATATAATTACAACCATTTCATTTGTACATTAGAATCCAAAAGAATAATCTCCTCATTAGCTTAAAAGGACTAGATGCATCCCTAATTTGCTTTACTAACCTCAGCTTCTCCGTGGTCACCACCTTCTTTTATTAATGTAATTTAACTATCAAGATGTACAGTACAGGACAGAGCTGTAACCTGACAACTTAATGCTAATCTTTTCCTCTGCTAACTTTCACCGTCACTGTCTGCCGCTCTCTCCCTCACATTTGCTCGTCCTTGGAGAGGGAGACCGCCATGCCTTGCTGAGTGTTGCCGTGCTGAAAATTATTAACGATCGTGTAGAATTTTAGTAGCGCCGCTCATTCATTAAGCAGCGACAGTAGGCCTCAAATATGTTGCTAGCGACTGGTTTTAACCAAGCCCTAAGTTCAGTTTTTCCATCCAAGAGACCGATATGGTTGCACTTCCCCATAGCTGAGGAATAAATCTGTTTCATACCTGTGGTACAATCCGAAAGAGACTCATTTCTTGCAAGCTAAAATCAACACTATAATCCCGGTGGTACACATTATAGTGATAGGGGTCGCGTTAGCTGGTGAAGTAATGTGGAAAGCCATACAACTATAGTATTTATCACCGGATAACGTTAGCAACTGGTCTGCATTAGCTGTGAGCTAACGTTATCAAACTTGAGTCAACTAAAGCGCAACATCACAATATAGCTTTCCTTTGCAGTAATATTAGTTTACCAAATAGGATGGAAGCCAACTTGTTGGTTTTGTCTGTTTCAAAGCAAAGTGGAGGTCTCTCCGTAACTCAAGCCTTTCCGATGTTGACAGTGTTTTCACCCAAAGTTGATCTGATTCTTGTTTGGCCTGAAGGGCTTCAGCACATAAAACTTTGTTGTTGGTTTATATGCTTACGTGGAGTTTGTGTTGTGCTGGGAGACGTTCGTTGTTTGGTTTTAGCGGACTCCATCTTGTTACTGCGGTGTTGCTGTGTGTACGGTACAGAGTCAGAAGGCAAGAGGCTCGGGAGTGCACATACCGAAAAATCTGACCTGGATCTTCACATAGAAGTAGGCATACTGGCGGTCAGAGGTAACAGAAAAACCCAGCAAGTGGAGCGTTTTATGTATGTTTACAACCCCTTCACACACAGTCAATAAAAAAAGGATTAATTTAATTAAACAAAGATAATTCCCCTTTAAAAATATCAACTTTTGCTCAGAGCATGCATCTTCTCATCTAGCACCACCATCTGGTCATTTCTTATTTGTCCAATACTTTGGATTATGACTACATAACTGCGAAACTAATCAAGCATACCGTTAGTTCAGGCAGGCAATAAAGTCAAGCTCAACTCACAATCCCAGCTCATCAACTGATAGCAGCCATCTTAATCTAGCCACATCATCTGACAGCTCAGCTGATTAATCTCCTAGCATTCATTGGCAAATTCAATACAAGGCGCCTTGTTTAAGCTGCGTAGCCTTCCTGCCTGGCCTTGCTGCTTCGTCTGCAACAGCTCATAACCCACCGCCACCCCAACTCTGCCTTTCAGGCTATATCTGACAGGGATGCTCGATAATTATCGATCCGATGGGCATATTTCATTATCAGAATCATATCGGGAAAGGATTTTGGCAGAGAACCTAATTGATAAGAATCAACTATGCTAACATGCGGATGCTGTTGTTGCACTCTGAATGTCATATTGCTGCCGATGGATAGAGCCACATAGACGCAGTACAGGCAGCTAGAGCCAAACAAATAAGTCGTCAAGGTTATTATATTTTTCACTGTTTCAGAAGAAGACAGTGCATTGCATATAGATGGATTTCTTGCATACAAACACTACTGGATGCGGGCGCAGCCAGGGGGCAAAAGTGCTTTGGTAGACTGTCAGAAGACTGTAGTCAACCGCTGTAATCAACGTAGATTACGCATTGTTTGTAAATTCTTGTTGACTTAATAATAAACTGCCATTTTAGAGATGGTCTGTTTGTTTGTGTTTCATTTCGTATATTAATATAACATGCACGACCGCGCTGCAGGTCAGCGACACTGGACGTAATGTTGTTTGAGTCAGCTGCTAGCCAAAAAGCTAAACGAAGAACGAGGGAGAGAAGCGTTCTTTCCACAGCTGTAAGTACTGTCATTAGGCCTAAATTAGCTGTGTCAAACTCAGAGATGCAAAGAACATGGTCTTCCACAAACGTTGTGTGACCAGCAAAAAACTTTCAACTGCGAACAATTTTGTATTGAAGCATCTGCTAAGAAGCGTGAAACTTAGCCTGTAGAAAAATTTTTATGGAATTTTTATTTTTTAATATCCTATATCCACAGCCTATATGATACAGCATCCTCTGGTCTGAGAGGCTGCAGTGTTTTCAGTTCGGCTGGTTGTTGACTCATCAGGTTAATTTTTGTTCCAGTAAAGTGGATAAATTTCTAAAATGCGCTACTGAACAGGATTTCTGTCACTTTTAATGATGGGGTGCGGTGGTTGAAAGTAATTGTAACGGAACGAGTAACGTGACTCTTTACTTTTAATACCCAGTAATAAGTAAAGTAATATTAATACTTTTTAAATGAGTAATAAGTAAAAAGTAAGTCATTACAATTTCTGAGAAATTTGCCCAACAATGCAGCTAGATATGCCATATAAACCGATGTGCCACGAGGACAGAATGCTACTTTCTGCCCCCTAGTTGCGCGTGCATCTCGGTGATGACGTTGCCCAGAAACCCATCTATGGCATCAGTCCTTCCTCCTGTCCTCCTTCCCTCTGTCTCTGCTGTGATCACTGCACGTGCCAATTTGAAGCTAAACAGTAAATTACAGACAGCTTTCATTTAGCTCGTTGAACATCTAGCTAATTGCCAAGCTAGCACCTTCTACATGTTGTGCTGTTAAACAGATGTATTGAAGTATTGTCTTTTACTCGGGAGGTTCTATTGCACGTACTACAGTAACAAGTGTAGCTGTGGACAACTCAGTAGTTCAGAGTTACCTTCACTTCACTGTCTACACCGCAGCCTTTCTCTGTGCTGGCCGTTGCGTATGGGTGCACACCCACATGTGTCTTCATGTCCAGATGCGACACAGAGCAGCAGAGGCCTCAGCCTGATAACACAGTGTTTCAGTGCCATCTTGTATTTGATTATTACGTAATTCAGCATGCTTGCTCGATTCTGTACAGGGGTTCTTTACTACTTTTCTCTGCCTTGGGCTTTCCATGTATGCACATGGATGGGCAGGGAGGCCGCCTTATGGCTTTCCACATAGGCATGTGGAAGGGCAGGCAGATCCCACAACAGAACCATACCGCCAAACGCAACTACAATGCCGCAATATCAGTCTTTGATGAAAGTCCCTTTCACACTGGACAAAAAAAACACTAATACCCATCTGGCTTTTGTCTTCAGTGTGAAAGGGAGATTCATTCCAGGTGCAAATGACTCTACAGTAGTCACGGGTATTTATTGGCTCCATCTCCTATTGGCAGTGATGGAAACATGACACCTGGGAGGACACGTTCATTTCCGTCAGCTGTGACTTTGTATCTGCACTGTGACATCTTTCAGAACACATCAACACTGTACACCTACCCAGCACTGAAGATAAACCAGAACCACAGTGGCTACAGAGTGAGAGTGAGCTGCACTTCGGTTGCAAGAGTGGGTGCAGCCCCGAAATAAGTTTTAAAATAAATTTATTAAAGCGTCTCACACTGAGACTCCGTCACTGTCTGGAGCACCAACCTGCAGATCCAAACGCTACGCAACGGATCCATTTTACCAGTCTGCACGCTGGCTACCAGCTCAGTCCTGCTGTGTAAGGTTGGCCCCTGCTGTTGTGGTCCAGCCAAAGATAATGAAAACGTTCACAACACATCAGAAAAAAACAGAAAGGCAAACTACAGGCAATGGGAAAGGAGTCAATTGGCTACACAATATAACCAGTGTTTAAAAAAACCTGCATATACATGCTCATTTTGCTGTAAAAAGGGGATTACTCACGTTGTTGTTGAAATGTACAGTACCTGAACGCCAGGCTTCACACTGACAACTAAAAGCTTACACGAAAATGATCCATAAATAAGTTTGTTAAAAAGTTTTCTGTTTGGTAACTTTGTGGCAGAACACAGTCTACCAACAGTTCCCTGCATTCACTTCATTGACTTGTTCTTGTGTTTGATAGTAAAATTGCCCAGCAGTTTTGTCACCAAACTGATTCAGATTCTGCAGAGAAGCTAGACGGTAACCTGCCTGTCAGAGGTATAAAATTGGCCCATTTTCATTCTTGATTGATGAGTCCATTGACAAGAGAGATGACAAGCAGCTTGTGCTATCATTCGAGGTTTGAGGAGCAGAGAGCAGCAACTTGTTTATGCTGATCTGTAACACCTTGACAAGTGGGGGCAACTTTGAAACAGTCAGTGCTTCCCTGCAGTAAACTGTCTGCTTGTGTTTGTCATCCAAATTAGCTGGAGGGTGGATACCTGTATATCACTATGGAAGTATGCAGGCGTGGAACTGATGGCTCACTGCAGAAGGGATATTGACCTCTAGTGGGCACTTATACACTTTTTTTCACACTCTTATTGTTACAAAAAACAGATACACAGCAGTCAGGCTGCAAGCTGCTTTCACACCAGTTTGGTTCATTTGGTCCAGAACAAGCAAAAAAATATATACATTGTGTTGCATTTCAGTTTTGGTCTGATGCATGTATTGTTGTTGGGAAGTAATACGCAACCAGGGCTACTTTGACTTGTCTGCAGACTGTGAGATTTTCACTGGTCAGAAAAATACACAGTGATCAGAGTGAGAGCCTGAGGACTGACACACCCACTGCACTGCTGAAATGTAAATGGAATACTAACAGCCAATGCTACAGCACCAGTTAATGGTCACTCCAGAGTGGAAAGCAGGCTGCATGTTTCTGCAGCACAGCAATAAGGGCTAATTGAAACATACACAGTTGAATTCACACTCAATTTGTTCAACTACTCATGTCATAAAGATCTTGATCTGGCTAGTGCATGCATTTGTTTTTTGAAAGAAAGACTAACATGTTACATGTAATCCTACAACTGACGACTTTGTTGAGAAAGCTGCAAGATATAGCTGGGTAGCAACGCCAACATAAAATGTTATGTTATAAGCCAGTTGTATTACAGTTATGTCCACCATGACCTATACCTCCATAGATATATATTACATCCATATATATTACATGTCTGTCTAGATGGAAGAGGACCAATTCCTGATTTAAATCACAGAGTTCTCTACGAGTCTGTCCTCTACAGAAAAGTGACCATATAGGTTGTTTTAGCCACACAAAATTGTGACTCATCTTTACGTGTATTATGGCAGTGACTTCTAGTGGCCGTACAATGTAAACACATGAGAAAGACAGTCACGTATTATAAATAGCCAGGGGTAACCTTCACAGGGGTGTTTGCCTAAAGCAAAGTCCGGTAACCGGTGAACACAATAGCTGTGCACATGGGCCTCACAGCCAGTCTGCTAGCAGCTGGGGTTTACCTTTTTTGTGTCGCTGTGGTCTTATATTCTGTAATACATTTCAAAGCAAGCGTAGAAGACATATTTCAACACTTGATACCTGAATCTCTAAAGTAAATTTAATAATTATGCTAATACAGCATTCAGACCAATGACACAAAGAAAGTTTCAATTAAAAACTAACAAAATAATATGATATTACAAAAAGTAGTCTAGACCTGCTCTATATGAAAAGTGCAACGACATAACTTCTGGCACTATATAAATTCAACAAGATCCTGTCCTGGTATCCACAACATCAAAAAAATTATTCTCTAAAGAAAAATCTCCTTCTGCTTCTTTTTAACAGGCTAGCATACTAGTATTAAATTGAGACTGTTTCATAACAAGTTAAAAACTCCTTGTAGTCCATTTAAATTCTGAGACCCCAAAATAAAAAGGATTCATGTATCTAAATTCTTAACATGAGATGACATCCAACTGTGCATCATAATACATGCCTTTTATCATCTAGTGTTTACATCCGTGAGTGCTTGATCAGCAAATAAGTATACTGTTATGTTCATTAGTGTCTTATTAGTTCACCACCTTTTCTTTGGTTATTTTTCTAACTGAAAACTCATGAGAGAAGGACAGAGATTAACTTTTAAAATTAAATGTAATGTTTCACCAGGACATTATCAAAGATGCATTTTTAAGACATCATTAGTCATCTGTTTAGATATTCAAAATAATCTGTTTTTACAGTTGTTTGTATTATATGCATAAGGACAAGGAAGTAGACTCCAGAAAAAAGATGGCATTAGATGTTTGTTAAAATGGCATATTATATATAGTACATCCAGAAGGTAGTACCATGACATTATACTGCTGTAGAAAGTCACTGGTGTCAAAGTAACTTTGCACATCCATCCACATATATATGAACAGTTTATATCCCAACTATGTTCCCTAAGTAGGTGTAGTTGCCAATTAAACTAAACCCTAATATGCAGATCTGAAAGAGCTGATAGGAGTTTTCATATAGTTATCCAAGAAAGGTTAAATCAAGGGCAATTGGACTTTGTTGATGGTTGATGATACTGGAAGATCTTTGCCTCTCATGCAAGATGAAGAGCTTCTTCAGTTCTGACTGGCAGGGAGTCGTGGTTTTGGAAATTACTTATTTTGTTGCTTAGGTATGAGAAGTTGTTGCTCCCTACTCAGGGCAGTTTGGATGGAAGAATAGTTGGGATGGTGGGGAGGAAGGGAGGTGGAGCCCAAGAGTGATGGGGAAGTTTGTCTGACACTGAGAAAAACACTGTGCTTAAAACATCACCTGTCTTGTTGTTTGTATATTCTTTCACTCTTTCATTATTTCAGTAACAGCTTTCAGTGTGCATGCAGACTTTTAGTTCATGTCTGTTATTCTATCAGCCATCCACCAGAAATAATCATTGTTTCATTAATTTCTGGCCAGAAGCACAGCAAGCTGCTACGTGTAGAATGTAATGGCTGTAATGGTGTTTGATGCATCTGATCCTATTCTTTTCACTTCCTAGCAACCTCATGCACTTTGACTTGCCATTTCAGACCTTGAATGCAAGTGTACTGATATTTTTATGAACTGAGTCTTGTTGACTGCATACAGCACCACCATGAGAAGATTGGAAGGTTTAATTCAAAGGATTTTACCCCACCCGCAGCCAGTCATTTCTTTGCTTGTTAGTACTTGCTGTGTTGTATTGTGGCTTTGCTCTGGTAAAAATTTTTTGCATGGTGTGCTTATTCTTTGCCCTGTGTGAGCTTTACTTTCCCTCCGTAGACTACCTACCTGTTTGACATGGACTACTCTTAGCCTTATTTTGCTTTGATGGCCAGGGCCAAGCTGCAGCCAGTCCTGCGCATGCATAAAGATGAGCGGCAACCATACCTTTATAGGCCCATGGCAACTTGACAAATTACTCATCCATGTTATCAGCGGTTTAACCTTAACTTGACTTGCTCTCAGCATTTTGTTTGGTCCTGGATCCATAACAGTACTCATTTGTCAGCAGTGTCCCATAAACAGACAAGAGAAATTAAGAGTGGTTGTTTGGTGTCAGAATGATGATGTCCCAGAATTAACCGACATGTTATCAGCATCCATAATGTCCTAATTTAAAAGAAAGCTTACAGACAGCTTGATTTTGGTGTGCAAATATAGATGCCTTAAAGCAGATACAGACACATTCTTTTCCAGTTCATCATAGTTAAAAGGTAGTGCATTAACAGGTTTAGTGGTAATGTTGTTGCCCAATTTGCACCTCTTTTGGAAGAAGTCACTCATAATCAAGTCAAAGTCAAGAGCATGAGTAATTTATTATTATGCAGCACCATAATCATTATGATGGCAATGTTTTTCTCCTGAGTGGGCACAGCAAAAATAATTATTTTGTTTAATGGTTACACCTGCTTTCACTAGGCAACGGAAATATTGAATCTTAAGGGTGAGTCACTGCTTGATTCATGGCTCGGAAAATGCAATGATCTTTGATTATAATCTTTGATTGCTTTATATCGTAAGCAAATGGAAACGGAAGTGGCTGTGATTGTGAATGGAAAGAGAGAGGCATGTGGCTGTGTACAGATCACATTCAAGGGCATATTGATTAGGAAATGAAAACACAAAGCACTCTCAATGGCCATTACAGTGAAATAATAGACAATATATTAGATATCTCAGTTAAAAGTTGTACAGTAAAATGTCAAAGTTCAAACTGTTTTTTCATAGTCTTATCAGGACATTGATATAATGTCACATTTGGCCTGCTGTAGTGAGTATGTCATTATTAGCTGGCACTTGGTTTTGCATAACCTGACTTGCATTCTCAAAGGTTTACTGCCAGGCCAGATCAGGACCTGACATTTAAAGCATTTCATCCACTTACAGATCAGACATGTCTGCTGCTCTTGGCTCTGGGCTTCTTTGCCGGCATCTTTTTGACAATGTCTCTGAATCTTTTGTTTCGATCTATGAAGTCTAATTGCGGTTAATTAGGTTGACAAAGGACTCGCCCTGCCATTGAGTTGACTTGACCACAACACCGTAAGACCGTAACAAATGTGAGCAACAGTAAGGGTCTTAACATGAGTGGGAACACAGGGCAAGCCGCACACACTGGCCTTTTCATATGGTAGCACTGCTGACTTGTTCTTGCATTGTCAGGCCAGATAGCTTCATTGTCATTGTCATGCAGAACTGCTCATCTCTGTTTGCTTCCCATTTAGTCTGACAGTGGGGGGAGGGAGAGGATTATTTTTTTGGTCTTATAAGGTCAGACTAAACAGCTGACTTTTTGTTGGTTCTGCATTCTCCATTATGGAAGAATGAGAAATATAAATAGACCATGTGAACCTAACATTAATTATACTATAACACAGATTAACTGTAAGCCTTATAGTCGGTTTTCCGAGCGACATCATCAGCGAGATGTGTGCACACAGGGTGGAAAACAAATCTGGAGCACATGAGAAGGTCAACATGTGGAGTTATTTTTGTGCTTTAAACTGCATATGCACAAAAGTAACAGGTGGAAAATGATCCCAAGGAACCCCCCCCAGTTAGCTATATAAGGTTTTAAGGTAAGACAGCTCACACTGTTGTGAAATTGATGTTAATGAAGGCTGGAAATGTTCGTCAGACTCTGTAATTGATGCGTTGTTGATCACTTTGATGTGCTTTTAGCTGATTCAGACTCACTGTTAATTTCTTACTGGAGTTCACTAGAGTTTACTTTGTGTAGTCTGTGTTAGCGTTATCACTGCTACTAGCTGCCGTTTCTCATTGGAATGTTAGCAAGTCAGAGCTGACAGATGTCTATCAAAGGTGGCATGTGTTAAAAAATCAAATGTTTTGGAAATGTGAGAATACAAATACTCCTCTAAACAGTAATTTTACTGGTTTCCAGCAAGTTGCTTCAATTTTAAGAACTAAAAATGTTCAGAATTAAACTACCATGACATTGTGGCAATGAGTTTACTACCCTCCTGCTGTGTATTTATCCATGAATATTGTCTGTAGACAGAAGGAGAAGAAGTGCCCTGAAGAAAGTCACTGAATTACAGCTACACAACAGGTACTTCCACAACTCCGGAGGTGCTGTTTGGCTCTCCGGCCAGGCCTAATCTGATTTAGCTCCGCCTGCTCCTTACGTTCAGTATGTCTGCCACCGGTGCCTGTCGAGAACATGTATCACACTGAGCAAGAAACAAGTCGAGTCACTGACACGACACCATCTGTACATGCAGGTAGCAATCTGTGCTGTCCCCTTCCTGTCCTGGCCTGCAATCAGTGTCTCCACCACACTGCTTACTGTTTCAACTCTTTGGTGGCCACTTGCAGTTAACTCGCTGGAGACTTTGCTATCTTGTTGCTTTCTAAATAGCAGAAAAGGTGAAGGTAAAAATGCACTTATTTGTAGAGATGTATGTTTATTGGATATCAATATACAGTATACAAATAAGTATTACAAATAAAATTTTTTATCATTTAGTCTATCAAAGAAAATAGTGAAGAGTTCCCTTAGAATTCCATAAGTCCAAGTTGACATATTGAAACAACTAGTTCATTCAAAAAACATTTCAAATCCCAAAGATACTCAGTTTACAATCACAATGGATGAAGAACACCATTATCACAATTGTTGCCAATTAATCTTCTGTCAGCTGACTAATCAATTAATCATTTCAAATGAATAGTGCATAACAACATGGTAAAACTATACAAAATAACGGCATGATCCCAAACTCTTCATGTGTCTAAATCTAAAACATCAATTCAATTGAATTCAAATTAGTTTAATTTATATAGCGCCAGTTCATAACAGAATTTATGTCATTGCACTTTTCATATAGAGCAGGTCCAGTCTTTTTGTAATCTTCATTTTAAGTCATTTTAGGGCCCGAGCATGAAACATGCGAGGACTCTATTGAAATTGTAAGGATTATTATTATTCTTTCTCACAAATGCACTTTTTGACAGCCTAAATGTGCTCAAAAACTCAAAAACTCAACAATTAAACTTTGCACACACATCAGTTGTGGTGAAAAATCACATACTTTAAGGGTCTCGCACATGGGCTTGGCAAAATGGCTCCATAGCGCCACCTACAAAATTGGAAAAAATGTTCACACTTTCATCCTACATGCACGAAAATTTTGTGCGGACATGTATCATATCAAGACACAAAAAAGCCTCAAGAACCCATACCCTAAACTCAACACGAAGTCTGCCATTTTGAACTGAAAGTGCTGTTCCTTCTAAAGGCATTGACAATGAAAAGTTGTGCTATCTGTGAGTTTTCGTCAGTGGGCGTGTCAGTGGAGTGGCGTCCAAAATCGATGATTCGCCATGAAACAGGAAGTTGTTATAACTTCAATGTACTTGCTCACATCTGCACCAAACTTTACATGTAGGATGAGAGTCCCGCCCTGAACACATAAATATACCAACAAACACTCACTGCCATAGCACCACCTGCTGGCAACAGGAAGTGTCAAGTTTCATGCTGTTATGTACTACTCCCAACATATTTGCCTCACCTGCTTCAAAACAGTCTCAGAAGAGCCTTTAGACATTGATGATGCTATGTTGTGAATCTTGTGAGTTTTCGGATAACGGCGTGTCCTTGGCGTGGTATCAAAGTTCAATGCTTTGTCATGACACAAGAAGATGTTGTAACTTTGCTGTACATGATAACTCTATCAGATTTCACACATTTCATAAGGGTCATGCCCTGAACACATCTACAGCATCATAGCGCCACCTGCTGGCACCTGGAAGTGTCCCCTCAACGATGCAGCACACTGATTCACAAACATGCAAAAAACTTTTGTGGTACATGTATCTTCCCAAGACGCACAAAAAAAGCCTCATGGAGCCATAACTGAAAACCGACAGGAAGTCAGCCATTTTGATTTTAATGTGCAATTTCACCCCATTTATGGCCTTTTACAAGGTCCGTACTTTAATGAACTCTCTCTTTCCTAGCAGTTTATGTCCCGCTTGGTGCGGGGTCCGCTTGCTTGCACGCCTTCCTCCACTTCTTCCGGTCCATGGCGTCCTCCGGGGCAACGTTTGCTATCTTCATGTCTTCTTTGAGCCTGTCCATCCAGCGCTTCTTTGGCCGTCCCCGTGGCCTGTTGCCCCCCAGGTCTAATTGTTGGGCTGTTTTCGCGACCGAGTTCTGGTCGCTGCGGACAACATGGCCGTACCATCGGAGCCTTGATTTGCGCATCTTGTCCGTGATTGGCGCCACGCCCCACTGCTTCCTGATGTCCTCATTCATGACTCGGTCGAGTTGCGTGAGACCCAGGGACCACCTGAGCATCTTCATTTCTATGACGTGAAGGGCTTGCTCGTACTTCGTCACTGCCGGCCAGCCAGCACTCTGACCCATAGAGCGCCACCGGGCGCACGACAGCCTTGTAGATTTTTGCCTTGAGGTAGAGTGGCATTCTCTTTTCGCATAGGACTCCGGTAACCTGCCGCCACTTCATCCAAGCTGCATTGACTCGAGCTCTGGCATCTGGGAGAGTTTCACAATCCGAGGTGTCGAGGGACCCGAGGTATTTGAATTGGGTGACCTTGGTCAGCGGTTTGCCGTTGATGGTGCTTTAACAAACTCCTCCTAGGGAATTGATCGGATCGACTTCAGTTTTCTACTGTGCATTGTAAAGGCATTGACGATGAAAAGTTTTGCTATCTGTGAGTTTTCTTCCATGGCCTCATCTGTGGCGTGGCGTCAAAAATTGACAATTTGCATTAAACAGGAAGTTATTCCAACTTCAGTGAACATGCGTAGATCTGTACCAAACTTTACATGGTTGATAATAGTCCCACCCTGTTTAATGCGAACTGTCAATTTTTAACACATCCACAAGCAAACATTCACTCAACGTCATAGTGCCACCCACTGGTAACAGGAAGTAGGCCGTTTATGTCAAAAATTATTGATTGTCCTGGCATTTTCACAGCGTTCACAGTACTTCACCTACTGCTATAAAACATACAGTCCCCTCCAAAAGTATTGGAATGGTAAGGTAAATTCATTTGTTTTTGTTGTTCACTGAAGGCATTTGGGTTTAAGATCAAAAGATGCGTATGAGACAAGAGTTCAGAATTTCAGCTTTTATTTCCTGGTATTCACATCTAGATGTGTTAAACAACTCAGGACATATCATCGTTTGTATTAGACCACAGCATTCTTAGGTGAGCAAAAGTAATGGAACAAATAATCTTAAAGTAAATAACATTTAATATTTGGTGGCATAACCCTTGCTTGCAATAACTGCCTCAAGCCTGCGACCCATCAACATCACCAAACCGTTGCATTCTTCATTTGTGATGCTATTCCAGGCTTTTACAGCAGCTTCTTTCAGTTCTTGTTTGTTTCGGGGTGTTTCTCTTTTCAGTCTCCTCTTAAGGAGGAGAAATGCGTGCTCTATTGGGTTCAGGTCAGGTGATTGACTTGGCCAGTTTAAAATCTTCCACTTTTTTCCCCTGATGAAGTCCTTTGTTTTGTTGGCAGTGGGCTTTGGGTCACTGTCCTGCTGCATGATAAACTTCCTCCCAATTAGTTTCAATGCATTTCTCCATAAATTGGCAGACAAAATGTTTCTGTACACTTCTGAATTCATTCTTCTGCTACCATCATCAGTTACATCATCAATAAAAATTAATGAGTCTGTTCCAGAAGCAGCCATGCACGCCCAGCCATGACATTACCTCCACCATGCTTCACAGATGAGCTTGTATGCTTCGGATCATAAGCAGTTCCTTTCTTTCTCCACACTTTGGCCTTTCCATTACTTTGGTAGAGATTAATCTTGGTCTCATCAGTCCGTCAGATTGTGTTGCAGAACTTTTGAGGCTCATCTCTGTACTTCTTTGCAAATTTCAATCTGGTCTTCCGATTCTCGTCAGTTACATGTTCCAGTAGTTTTGCTCACTTGAAAAATGGGTGGGTTCAAACAAAGGGTGGTATGTCCTGAGTTGTTTAACACATCTAGATATGAATACTAGGAAATGAGAGCAGAAATTCTGAACTCTTGTCTCATACTCATCTTTTGATCTAAAACCCAAATGTCTTCAGTGACAACAAAAACAAAGGAACTTGCCCCACCGTTCCAATACTTTTGGAGGAGACTGTATAATTAGCGGGTGTTATCCAGTGCCACCCAGGGGACACAGGAAGTGACGTTGAAGTCCTTTGTGACCGGCCAAAACGTGCGACGATTCAGGGTGCGTCTCTTTACCTGCATTAGCGTAATTATTAAATTTACTTTAGAGATGTTGAAGTATGTCTTCTATGCTTGCTTTAAAGGTTCAGTGTGTAAGTTTTAGTGGCATCTAGTGGTGAGAGTTGCGAATTGCACCCCCTCTCCGCTTTCCAAGCGACTTGTATAGTTACAGTGCCTGAGACAGGACAAAAGATGTCCTCTGTGAGATAGCAGAGAGTTCCCAGTCAAGAAATCAGGTTTCTTTACATTGATATATTAAGAAATTATATTTATATTTGATTATTCAGTAAAACCATATTTTATTGTGAATATTATTGTTACTTGTTCATTCAAAGCAAACAACAGCCACATCAAGAAATGGAGTGTTACATGATGTCTCATTCTCCTTTAATACATTGTTTTACAGTACTGTAATCATACTTTTTGTTACATCTTGGGAGGGTTAGCTCATCTGGCCTAACCAAAGTAAATGAAGAACATCTCAAAAACTACCACATCTAGTCCATCAAGTATGACCACTGACAGATAACAAGACAATGTAAGCCTCACTGTTTCTGCACCACAGTCCATTATAAACCACATAATGCATGACGTTTACAAATGCTTTGTCAGGTGAGGATCAAGGCTCCTCTCACTTTTCTTAATTAATTAGATAAGCAATCTGCAAATCTTACTAAATCTTACTTTTTAATTTTTTTCAAATAGAACAAACACAAAGTAGTAGCCATAATTTCAGTTTGTGGTAAAATGGTGCAAACGTTTTTAATGTGCATTTAGCATGTGTAAGTACAAATTACACAATTGTGTGCACAGTGGTGAATGACTTTTAAAAAAAACAAGCAAATTCGGAAAGTATTCATTATTAGTCACTTGATAGGCTACCAGGGCAGTAAAATGTTTAGCTGGCTGATCTGAGCTTTCATGCTGGAAGCTACCCTTTTATTCCCAATAAGTGATCAGCTGATTGTCTCAGTAACAAAACCAAAACAGAGCGCTGGAGAGAGAAACTACTAGTGATGTGTGATACCACTTAATTCCTTTTATTTTTAGTTTAATGTGACCTCCCCACACCCGTCTCTGTATTTATGAGAGAAATAAGGAGTAGGCTGTAGCCTTACCAATTCAAAATAATAGCTGCATAATGACAAGACATCAAACTACTGTCATATTCTTTAATTATAGCCTAATAAAAATATCCTGCTCAGAACTGCCGCTTCATAACATCATCCTATTATTTTGACTTGATCTCAGATGTTCAGCGAAGTTTGCAGTGTTGCCAAAGTATTTCACTGTCTTTGCTCACAGATCACACAGCATCATTATTACCTTCACAGCTAAAATACAGCCAGATGTGACTGGTTCTACAGTCAGCCAGAGTCAGTATTCAATTGCGGGAAATGTAAAGGGATGCAGCGGCTCACTTCAAAGAAGAAGCTCCGTCACAGAGCCGTAGCGCAAGCATGACTTTGACAGGCGGAAGTAAAAGTAGTTCCTATGAACCAAGTATAATTAGACCATCCTGGTGACAGTAAGATACTTATAATAAAACACACATTCACTCCAAATGACTGAGTTTAGATATCGATCCTTTCATATGAGTATCGATCCTGGAGCAGGAAACATTGGTATCAGAAATATCGATACTTTAGGATCGATCCGCACATAACTTGAAACTACAAGACGCTGATTTAACTACATATTTTACACCACAAGCCAAAGCACAGCGCTGGAGAATAACTACATGAAATTAATCCAACTACATGTTTTTTCTACCAGAGCAGTAAAAGTTTAGCTGGCTGATGCTTCCATGTTCCAAGCTAACGTTACCGGAAAAGCCAAACCACAGTGCTGGAGAATAACAAGGCTACATCCAATTAATCCAACTTCATATTTTACAGAAGTGGACAGGAGAAACACGACAGGGCTGTTGATGATTATGGCCAGATTCTAGCTAAAGCTATCAAACAACAGCTTTCATTTTCAAGGCCACTAACTTAATTACCTGTCCAGCAGAAAACAGACAACTTCAGCTCCGCTTTGAAAACATCTTTACCACATCAAAGCCTTCTATCCGGGAAAATCCACACCGATTATGTCCGTGATTTTTTGCATCTGCATATGTCCCGACTACGTCTAGCTTTATGGTATAAAAATCCAAATAACACATGTGTGATCGTTCATTTGTCCAAATGTCGCTTCTCTCTTTACTTCTAATAAACCAGAGGACTTTATTATTGTTATTATCATCATGATTATTATCATCATCATTATTATTATTTCCTCTTTTTCTTCTATGGACGCATTTAATGTAGTGACGGGTGTCTACACTGCCGGAATTATACAAGCAGAAGAAGAGGCTATTGTAGAAACATGACGACACAATACTGCGGCCTCCATAGAAGGGGGTTATGTAGATATAAATGGCTCATTCTAAAATAATAAAATAGTTAATTTAATATAATAATAGTTTTTTTATGTAAGGTCTTTACACACCACTGAAAACATGCATTTCTGTCAATAAATCCTCAGAAATATTACACACTAAACCTTTAAAATACAAATAAATTGCAGCTTAAAAAACAATTTTCAAATGCAAAGTTCAGTACAGTTGTTGAGATCTAAAAGACTGTGCAATATATCTATGCATGTCTTATGTATAAAGCAGGTATTCTAGGGATAAAGACATTTGGAGATCTGTAAAAACAGTTCTACATTAATTGATGCCACCTGAGTAAAACAAATACGCACAAAATATTTTAGCTGGTATCAAACACTACACATGAATCCCAAGGAGTAGTCCATCTGAGAGGCTACACGTCTGACTGACATGCATTACATGGATCCTAGAAGCTTCCCCAGGAGATATGGTTCAAATGGCCTCTGTGAGCAAGTTCTGCACGACAGAACACCGCCAGAGTGCATGAAAGTAGTGTGAGACGGGGGAACTTAATATCTTTAGCTCTGGCAAGCTGCTTTAATAGAAGCTGTCCATCCCAAAGAGAATAAAGGACACAAAACAACAAAACTCTGTAGTCTAATTTAACCATTGTCACGTTTTGTTTGTTTATATTTACGAATACATGTAAACTGAAGTCAGTTGCATGCTGGGGGCAAGCAAAGGTCACCAAACCAAGACATTTCATCATGTAAGAGTAAATTGAGTGTCTGTAGAATCAAATTTCCATATAAACAGAAACTACTTTGGAAATAGATGGGGTTGTACTGTAAATGTCCAGTGAAATCCCCTGTTGGATTTGTTCTAAAATATGAATTACTTTTCTAATGTGCAATACAATTTCATGTTATTGGACGCCTAAAGTGAAATAAATGATTATTGTTTTAAGCTAAGACAGTTCAGTTCTTCAGTTCTCCCTCCCCCATGAGATCCGTTCCTCTGAGTCCCTCACCATTTTCCAGTCCCGCCTTAAGACCCATCTCTTCTCCTCTGCCTATCCCTAGCTGTTTTTTTTGTTTTTTTGTCATGTTTCTTTATCTGCTCTGTAAAGCGACTTTGAGTTCGTGAAAAGCGCTATACAAATTCACTTTATTATTATTATTATTCTGACCTTCATAGCAATAAATTAAACATCATGACTGGGTGAAAGATAAACTGAGGTGAAATCACAACACACCATCCAGGCTGACTCCATCACTGCATCTTTGGCTGTTTTGCCTGAGGAGATCAAAGACATGGCATGCATTCAGTTTTTGTCTTGGCAACCATGAGTGAGTGCCAAAGACAGGGCAATTTTGCAGTTTGTACCGTCATGTTTTATGTACACACTGATGAGAAGTCAGTGCACTTCTGTGAAACACAAGCATTATTAAAGGGTTATATGGCATCTATACAAAGTATTAATATTTTAAAATTCCCAAGGCAGCTCAGGTTATTTGTCTGTAAGTGAAGGAAAAACATGAACATAGCTGCTAGTAAAAAGTCAACCGGACCTCTATGAACATTAATTTCTCTCTCCATACATACTGTACTTTCTATCTCAATCATCAGACATAAAATAACAATTACAGAGAAAAGTAAAGTAGAGTGTCCAATGGCGGGTCGTTAAAGATTACTAAATCCCCAAACCATAGATGGAATACAACAACCATTTGCCTGATCTGTCATGTTTTCTCTGGACCCCTGCCAAATCTGACCAGTGATGACATGTATAGCATGTCATCATTTCGCCGCTGGTTGTAGAGGTGGTGTCCAGTAAACGATGTGGGCTTTGTAGATCAGACTTTCTGGGGAAGACCTGGTCTTATTCGGAGAGACGGCATCCATCCCACTTGGGAAAGAGCAGCTCTCATTTCTAGAAATCTGGCCAAGTTTATTAGCGGACCAAACCCATGACAACCGAGAGTTGAAGGAGGCAGAGTCTAACTCACTTCTCTGCCCTTCTATTTCAGCAGTTACCCACCCAAAACCCTACGCAGAGTCGCAGTCTAACACACGTCTCTGCTCCTCCATTCCAGGAGTTACTTAGTGAAAACCCTATAGCGACGGTGTCTGTCCCCCGACCATCGAAATTATTTAAATCAAAGGTAAACAGAAGAGGAGCTGTGCATAAAAACCTCATAAAATTAAAACCACAATAGTGCAAACGAATAGGAGAGTTAAATGTGGACTCTTAAACATCAGATCTCTCTCTTCTAAAGGTGTACTAGTAAATGAACTAATATCAGATAATAATATTGATTTATTTTGTCTTACTGAAACCTGGCTGGGTGATGGAGAATGTGTCAGCCAAAATTAATCCACCCCTCCCAGTCATATTAATACTCACATTCCTGGAGGCACAGGCCAAGGAGGTGGAGTTGCAGCTATATTCGACTCTAGCCTACTAATCAGGCCTAAACCTAAACTAAATTATAACTCATTTGAAAGCCTTGTTCTAAGTCTTTCACACCCAACTTGGAAATCATTGCAACCAATTCTATTTGTTATAGCGTATTGGGCACCGGGTCCGTACTCTGAATTCTTATCTGAATTTGCAGAGTTTTTCTCAACTTTAGTCCATAAAACGGACAAAGTTATTATAGTAGGGGATTTTAATATTCATGTGGACGTTGAGAATGATTGCTTTAGTACTGCATTCATCTCTCTTTTAGATTCTATTGGCTTCTCTCAGAGTGTTCATAAACCTACTCACTGTTTTAAGCACACCCTTGACCTTGTTCTGATTTATGGTATTGAAATTGAACATTTAATAGTGTTCCCACAGAATCCCTTTTAATCTGACCACTGTTTGATAACTTTTGAATTTGTATTGGTGAACTACACGCCATTGGGCAAATTTTTTTATACAAGATGTCTGTCTGATAGTGCTGTAGCTAAATTTAAAGATGCGATTCCATCAGCTCTAAATTCATTATCAGATCACAAAGTAACGGAGGACTCCTATGCTAATTTCAGTCCCTCCCAAATCGATCATCTTGTTGATAGTGCTGCAGACTCGCTGCGAATGACACTCAACTCTGTAGCCCCTCTAAAAAAAGAAAATACTAAAACAAAGACGGTTAGCTCCATGGTATAATACTGATACTCGCAAATATAGCGGAAACTTGAGAGGAATTGGCGTTCCACCAAACTGGAAAATTCTGTGTTAGTCTTAAAACTCATAGGAAGGTCCTCTGGATTGCCAGAGCAGCGTACTACTCGTCACTAATAGAGGAAAATAGGAACAACCCCAGGTTTCTTTTCAGCACTGTAGCCAGGCTGACCGAGAGTCTCTATTGAGCCAAGTATTCCCATAGCTCTCAGTAGTTACGACTTCATGAGCTTCTTTAATGATAAAATTCTAACTATTACAAAAAAAATTCACCAAGACCTGCCCTCAACTGGCACCGACTTATCTGCAAACTCAGGAACCTTAGAAACAGCTATAAAACCAGATATATGTTTAGACTGCTTTGCTTCCCTCAATCTTTACCAACCAACGTCAATAATTTCTTCATCTAAACCATCAACCTGGCTCTTAGACCCCATCCCGACTAGGCTGCTTAAAGAAGTTTTACCCCTAGTCAGCACTTCTTTACTAGGCATGATCAATCTATCTTTATCAACAGGCTATGTACCACAGTACTTTAAAATAGCTGTAATTAGACCTCTTCTGAAAAAGCCCAACCTTGATCCAGATGTTTTAGCCAACTATAGACCTATATCTAACCTTCCATTTTTCTCTAAGATCCTTGAGAAAGCAGTTGCCAAACAGCTGTGTGACTTTCTACATAGCAATAGTTTATTTGAGGATTTTCAGTCAGGATTTAGAGCTCATCATAGCACAGAGACAGCACTGGTGAAAATTACTAATGACCTCCTAATTGCATCAGACAAAGGACTTGTCTCTGTACTGGTTTTATTACATCTTAGCGCTGCCTTTGATACCATTGACCATCAGATACTATTACAGAGACTGGAACATTTCATTGGCATTAAAGGAACCGCTCTAAGCTGGTTTAAGTCCCATTTATCAGATCGATTTCAGTTTGTACATGTTAATGATGAGTCCTCTATGCACACTAAAGTTAGTCATGGAGTTCCACAAGGATCTGTGCTCGGACCAATCCTCCTCACTTTATATATGCTTCCTTTAGGCAATATTATCAGGAAACATTCCAGAAACTTTCATTGTTATGCAGATGATACTCAGTTATATCTATCGATCAAGCCAGATGAAAGTCATCAGTTAGCTAAACTTCAAATGTGCCTTCAGGATGTTAAAACCTGGATGACCTGTAATTTTCTAATGTTAAACTCAGACAAAACTGAAGTTATTGTTCTGGGGCCCAGGCACCTCCGTGACGCATTATCTAAAGATATAGTTTCCCTCGATGGCATCGCCCTGGCCTCCAGGACCACTGTGAGTAATGTTGGAGTTATCTTTGATCAGGACATGTCGTTTAAGTCTCACATTAAGCAAATTTCAAGGACCGCCTTTTTTTCACTTTCGTAATATTGCAAAAATCAGGAACATCCTGTCTAAAAATGATGCAGAAAAACTAGTCCATGCATTTGTTACGTCTAGGCTGGATTACTGCAATTCCTTATTATCAGGCTGCTCAAAAAAGTCCATTAAGACTGATTCAGAATGCTGCAGCACGTGTTCTGACAGGAACCAGGAAAAGAGATCACATTTCTCCTGTTTTAGCTTCTCTGCATTGGCTTCCAGTAAAATCCAGAATAGAATTTAAAATCATTTTTCTCACCTACAAAGCTCTTAATGGTCAGGCACCATCTTATCTTAAGGAGCTCATAGTACCTTACAACCCCACCAGAGCACTGTGCTTCCAGAATGTGGGGTTACTTGTGGTACCTAGAGTCTCCAAAAGTAGAATGGGAGCCAGAGCGTTCAGCTATCAAGCTCCTCTCCTGTGGAACCAGGATCCAGTTTGGATTCAGGAGGCAGACACCATCTCCACATTTAAGAGTAAGCTTAAGACTTTCCTCTTTGATAAAGCTTATAGTTAGGGCTGGCTCAGGTGAGTCCTGAACCATCCCTTAGTTATGCTGCTATTGGCCTAGACTTTTTTCCCATGATGCACTGAGCTCCTCTCTCCTCTTCTTTCTCTCCCTCTGTATGCAACCTCATCCCATTAACGCATGTTACTAACTCGACTTCTCCCCTTTCCTGTAGTCTTGTTCTTTCTCGTCCCTCTCCTCTCTACTCCTATCACTTCCTACAGGTGTTTCTGGCTCTAGAGCTGTGGAGTCTGGATCTGTGGTTGCGAGTCACCTGCTGCCCCTGTGTTCCTGCTCGACACTCTCTGCTACAATTATTGTTACTAGTCCTATTGTTATTATTGTTATTATAATCATTAACATTACGATTATTATCATTAACACTACTATAAATATCTGTACAATTTTTCATTCAGTCTATACCAACATCATCTCTCTTTCTCTCTGTTCCTCTCTTGCCCTCTCTCTCTCTCTCTCTCTCCTTCACCCCCAACCGGTCAAGGCAGATGGCCGCCTACCCTGAGCCATGGTTCTGCTCGAGGTTTCTGCCTCTTAAAAGGAGGTTTTTCCTTGGCTCTGTCGCCTAGTGCTTGCTCTTGGTGGGAACTGTTGGGTTTCTGTAAATATCATCACAGAGTACGGTCTAGACCTGCTCTTTTATGAAAAGCGCTCTGAGATAACTGTTGTTGTGATTTGGCACTACATAAATAAAATTGAATTGAATTGAATGTTTCACTCCTATCTACATGATTCATATTCCAATGCATGTAGACCATGTACTGTGGACTCAACCGTGCTGTGATTGTTGGATCATTGAGGGGCTGTAAACTCATTGCTGTAACATGTAAGCAGCACAATTTAACGAGCACTCAACACGCATGATATACTTAATAATCTTACTGTAAATGTACTGCAGGAGAATTAAGTGTCACCACAGGAAGTATTGTTGTGTTTCTACAAGGACAGAAAAAAGGGCAGAGGTTTTTTATTTGGGTAGGTTAAGGGCTTGTTGGTCAGGTTGTGATGGGCCAAACATTTTCTAATCCTCTCAGCGAGGGGATTTAAACTTGCTTTCCATTGTCTTGCTCTGGGGGTCAGAGGCACTGATTTACCTCCATATTGATCCAATCTCTTTTCCTCTTGGTTGCCAGTGTTCCAACAGATTGTCAGGCTGGCGGTTTTTGAAACTGCCTCTTCAGGACAGTTAAGGTGAGTCTAATGCATTGTGGAGTCTGTGCCATTTAAGATTGCATCTTTGTCAAAGTCTTTAAGCATACTATTCTGTTTCTCTCTTGAGAACAAAAAAAAGTGCAAAGTCATGAGGGTGAAAGTCAGGGAGAGACAAAGAGAGAGTGAGACATGCAGTACAAATGCTGAGGGGTTGTTGTCGTGATTCACTTTGATTCAGTTTGAGTGTTTTAAAGTGACAGATGCCTATGTTCATCACATACAGACAGACCACTGTTCAGACTGGCTATCCAGAGAGACAGGTTTCAGTGTCAAATGGGCTTCAGTGAAAGACAATCAGAGATGACCTGTGTAGTTTTGTGACTGGCCTGATGAGAGGCCTTATAACAAAGACTTTGCTACATGCCGTCATTGCTTGCTTGCATTGTGATTCACAAAGTCAAAAGTACTTTAAAGTGATACATCTATTTGGTGGCCGTTTTATATTTTACAAAGTGCACCTATAGAAATGCAGGTTAAGTCAACCTCAAACATAAGCTTCCTTCCCTCTTTTATTACCTCTGACATTCAGGTATTCTTCCTTAGCTTTTAAAATTGGTATAAATCAAAGAGTTAAATTACTTATTGAACAGGTAAAATTCTGTGGACTGAATTAAATAATATTGGCTGGGTGTACTTTTTGTACTCCTGGTGGTTTTGAAAGAACCTTCCTAAATATGAACTTAGTTTTGTCCAAAACCAAATGAAAATAAAAGCAATACAGCCACTGAAACAGTGATTTTTCTACTCTGTCTCCAATAAAGTGATTTATTTTTTTCAATTAGGAAATAAAAAAATAATTACAAAGTCCTGCCTGGATAATAATCCCTGGCAATGTTTTTTCTAGGTTACTAAGTGCTAAATTTTTGCATGGCACACATCCCATCGGGAAGCGGTTGGGGTGAGCAGCAAGCATAGCCTACAGGTGCAAGAACGGAGACAGGAGTCCCATGCGTGGCTAGGGTTAGGTGACAAATAGCATTGGTTATGTTTACGGAAAATTTGTGGTTTCCATTAAATGTAAATAAAGTAAATATGACATGTCTTGTGCTTTAACGCTGCAGTCAGTAAAGATTTCACATACAATGCAAAACCTTCTTCGTCTCTATCTCCGCTGCTCTACGTGTGCCATGGCATCAAACGTAACGACACAAAGCTGTGTGTGGAGTCGGGACGTGATCACACACGTGCTGGCAAAAGACTGATGGGCTGTTCTTTCATTGCTGGTGATTGTTTCTCAGCCATTGTGTTTGCAAAATCTGTGAACAGAAGATATTGAGCTTGACTGAGTGAGAGTATGTCTAGAGAGGGTGTCTAAACATAACAATAAAAGGTCTAATAATGCTTTAGTTGCTTACAGCAGATATTGTATTGGATTGAATGTTGTAGGGAAAACACCTCAAATTCTTTCTCAATGAACTTTTTCCAGCTACTTTCAGTATCAACATTTTGCAACTTGAAATATGTAATTAACACTGTTTATGTCATAATATGATGATAGAGAACGGAATTCTTGCAACATTACATTTCTCTAAAAACACATTTGCTTTTGTTAATTAGTAGTATATAAATTTCTAGGATACAGGGTTGGACTTTTGGATGCTCAAACTAGTTTGCATTTCATATTTTAGCTCTTTGTCACAATTTGCATTGATAATGGTTTTGAGTTGCTGTTATTGTTGGTTGGTTTCCTAAATTTCTTTTCATTTCCATATCTGAACAAAATTAACTCCATACCTGAACTCCAACGGGAAAAAAAGGTGTCATACCAAAGTGCCATATTACTGTAATGACTTTGCCGTGAAACTGGTAGTTTTCCCCTTCTGTAAGACAGATCGTATCCCCCAGTAAGGGAACACAGTTGGAGAGCCCTGAGAAAATACATTAACACCAAGCCACTGTGTGGCACAAAACAGAATGATGGATGGGCTGTGAGATTGCAGCCTGTAAATGAGCAGATAGGCCCCTGGTAAATGGAAAGAGAAAGAGCATGAGACCAAAGTGAATAAAGATGGCAACGCAGAATATGTGGGTCATCCAGCCTGCAGTGAGCTGTCCCTCAGGCATGCACCCTGATAGAAGACTTTGAAGAACTTAAAAGATGGATGTCGCAATGAAGACAGCGGACTTGGCTCACACAGAATATTGAGGGATCTATTTCAGATAGTTCAGAAGGAATTAAGATGGAAGCAGGGAGGTCCTGACCAGACTCATCATCTCTTGAAAGAGTGCTGATCCAAGATTATTGGCCAGGTCTCCCCAACACCCCATTTAAAGTGATCCAAAAGGCAAAAGCTGATTTTGAATCAAATCACTTGTTAAACAGCCTTTGATTCAGATTAAACCACATTTGTAGAAAGTATGAACAAGATGGTTAAAGTAACTTATCAATCTATGTCATACCATTGACAAATGTTGTGGTTAGACCCGATAACAATTCATTTTTTATAATTTGTCTGTTGGTTCTTTATGTAAAGTGTTTTTTACAGTCTATGGAAGTGAAGTGTTATGCAAGGGATCAGTCAATGCAACCTCTTCAGAGAGCAACATTTTGCAATCAACTATTGCCAAAGTTCCAAGAGAAGTTTTTAATGTTATGATGTATAATAGATCACTTTCAAAAACATTAAAGGATGATTTGTGTTTTGGATCTTATTTTTACAGTTTGCCATCATCCCTATCTTCCATGCTAGGAACCAGAAAAATAATTAGTTTAATTGCATACAATGAGCTTATGAGGACTTTGCTTGACACAGTTTTGCAGTCTATCCAATGGGACATTGTAGAGTAATTAAATGTGAAGAAACAAGTTTGCCAATTATCTAAACCACAAACTATTATCAGAAAGAAAGTTGATACTGGACAAAACCCAAACACTGCATGTAAGTTTGATGCACGATACACCCAACTACCACTATGATTTCCATTTCTTTCTCTTTTCTAGCCCTCTAACTCTACCTAATACTAATACTACCTTCCTAAATTAACCAACCTTCCATATTAAACATAAAATATAATTAAAATTAATAATACAATGATCTGACAGCAGTTTACTTGGTGAATGTTAGTGAGGCACTGGGGTTAGCGTTAAAATGAAACAGTTAAAATGCCTACTTTGTTAAAGTTAGTGGACCTTCATCGCCCTGGTTGCAATAATAACCATCTGGTTACATTTATGAAATAACCACAGTCATGGTTAAAAACTACAATACTTACTGTCGGTTGTAAATGGGAAACAAATAGCGGAAACACGTTCTCATTCCCAAGTCGTCACAGATGCTTGGTCAAGACCCCTTGTGGCGTCACTTTTTAACGCACTGGGTACCCCTTTAGCATCATTTCTGGACATACAGGGCTGCACGCTCAAGTTAACAACAATAAATATACTATTTTCAGTCAATTTAGCAATAATAAACATTCAGTGACTGGTTAGCCTTTACTCTGTAAAATGCTCTGAGTTTGGTTTGGTTTAGGAACCTCTTCCTCTCCTACTTTGTGGCTTTATAACAACATCATACTCTGTCCACTGGTGCTCCTGATAGACACTATTATTATGGACTATAGAGGGTTTTTTCACTTGAACATAAATATGTTGTTTTTAGGAATTTGACCAGTATTCATTTATGACATATACAATCTATTTGAGTTTTGGTGGAATTAACAAAATAACTTCATAAGTCACATTTTCACACCAAACAAAGCTACCATATCAGATCAGAGCAAGTTTGGCAATACATAATATAACATAAGGGAAGTTTGTAGATAGAAATCCCTAAGTAATGTGTTGAGAATGTGTTAAAACAAACGCAGCTTCTGAAGCGATTTGGATTCAGGATGTGTCAACATCTCTAGAGATGTGCAGCTTGTGAAAGGTACAGCTTGTCACACAGCTGTACAAAAAGAGTTCCAAATTCAGAATTCAAGGCTTGTTCCCTGAGACTGATAAGGTTTTTTGCTCCATGACAAAATCCTAATGGAAAGTCATGCCTGTCAACTTGCAGATGGTGAATGTGTTACACCTGTACCTTTTCAATATTAACTACTATTGTTAACAGTGCTGGCTTCAGGGTACAGCAGAGGAGTTGCCTCCACAGCTAAGATTGGGGTCAATTCAATGTCTAATGTCTTAAAAACAGAATGGAATTTCTGACACAGAGAATGTTGCAATTTCCAGAAATAACCTCTTTTCTTTTTCTCTGTCACACATAAATAAATAAGCTGATAAAGTCATTTTATTTTAAGAAGCCAGATCTTTTTTAAAATAAGATCAGCAATTAACTGCATTTGATTCCCATTTTGTGGAAAGCCCATTTGTGGGCTGAGATGCAACATAAAATCACATGTTTCCATTTATATTAATCTTAAGATAATCACAGAACATTAACTAGGAGTCTAATTACCGACCACCTGAAGGACTTTTTACATGACCCCCTCTCTAGGGGTTAGGCTAACCTGCAGTCAACCATCCCTATCACGATCTCAATATATCACAAGGGAGGTCCCATGATAATACAACAATTATTAACTCAAGATTCATTAATCAAGGTGTTTGTGCTCCTAGGGGAACCTTGAAGAATTTTCATAATTATGACTCCATATCAGCAAAGCATAAAATTGAGGCCATGCATTTTTTATTTGCCAGTTTAAGGGAATGGAATCAGCAGTTATAGTGCATACAGTATAATAGTTCATTATATTGTAACAACCACAACAACCATGAACTCTTTTCACAATGGTGGTTTCATTTTGACAGAAACACAAATTGCACATTTTAAAAATTCTTCTGTCAAGGCTGTTATAATCAAATCCAACAGTCCATTAACTGGCCTGAAATAATTTTCTCAAATTCTTAATTTTCATGTGAGGACATTTGATGAAGAACTTTATAGTCAATAACATATTACACTAGAAGCGCAAGTTTTTTCTAGAAACTAACTAATGAAATACCTGTAAAGGTCATTGTTTGAATAACAGCAAACACTAGCTTCCAGTGATCTCTGCAAGACAAGACTCATTTAGTTCACCAAAATTTAATTAAAGCTTTCTTTGGGTCACTGGACACTAAGTGGTTCTCATAGTTCAAATGGTTAGATATGAAGAACAGAAAAAAAAACAAAACAACTGTGACCATAGTTATCGCAGCCTCTCTCACATGGCACTATGCAAGACAAGCACCCACGGAGAACTCAGAGGCGACTGACCATGTAGCAATATATCTGGTCCCTGCAGAACTTTTGAACCCTTCTCAAACGAGGGTCCACTTCTTACAGCTCTTCCTCTCATGTCTTCTTTGTTTATTCGCTCCATCCCCAGAGGCCAGTTTAAATGTCATGGACTGGACTGCAAGATGAGGTCTGTGTTGGGGTCACTGTCATCGCCTCAAGAAAGCTCTGTGATAACTTTGGCTCAAGAAATGAGAGTTGATAGCGAGTGAACTCATAGACTGCAGCCAGAGATTGTCAACTTTCAGCAGATGAGGAGTTGGGAGGCTGCAAAAATATTAACACATTTGTGACATAGGACCCAGCTTATTGGGGGACATAATGTTAAAAAGAGATACATTTATATATATTTCTTTCATTGTGTATCCTGTTCGAAAATAAAGGTTTCAAATCTAAATGCATAATTAATGTGACTCCAAGTGCATTTCACAGACCACAACTTTTTATTTCTTTAGGCAAAATATAAATGTCAGCCTCTTTCTATGACTTCTGCTTTTTGCTTCCTGAACATCAAAACAACGAGCAGTAATAAGGAAATAAAATAAAATAAAAAGCAGAGCCTGTGGTCAAAACTGTGAAAATAAAACACTTAAAAAACATATTTAAAAAGTGTTCTGCGTAGTATAAAGAATTAATAGAAAAATGCATTTAACGGTCATTGCAGAGGAGTCACTGGAAAATCAAAATGAAACTGCTGTTTTCTTTCCATAGTTTGAACAACATTTTATGATTATATTAGTGTAGATCAGCTCCCAGGTTCCAATAACACGCACTCAGCTGGTATATTCAATTGTCAAATGCAGAAAGATAACAAAGAAATCGTACTAATGGTCAAACAACTGTGAAAACAAACAACCAGTTTGTTCAGAAACACCCAGAAGTGTGCAGTTCGTGTTGATGGTGCTGGAGGCCCATATAGTGCAAAACACAGAGTCCTTGCTGTGCCACCCTGCAAATACTTCCAAAGAGACGTTAATGATATCAGCTTTGCCTATACGGTGCCAGTGTCAACAGCAATGTTTGAAATAATGTAATGCAGTGCAACAAAAACAGATACGCTCTGCCAGAAGAGGCGCTGACTTTTGTATATTTCTCATTTTGGTCTGAATAACTCACTTTGTCACAATTCACTTTATAGAATTAAGGCCTGAAAAAGGTTGGTAGCAGACCAATCTACCGTGAGGCATACAAGAGGAGGACATAATCTTTCAAAACTTATAAACACATTGGACTGGTAGTATAGAACTAGAGCTGTTAACTTTTTGTGTACCAAATACATTAACTAGACTCTGATGGACAACAGTGGTTATATATAATTGTTTTGATCAAATATATTTCTAGGGACAATTCAGTAGTTGCTGGATATTTGTAGGGACATGTTCTTCGTTTATGCTTCGTTTTAGCTATGGATTGATACATCTTGTCTCTAAATTATCTTTGTTGGGAGTTGCACATGCGCAGTTCTAGTTAAGGACTACTAGCCAATCAGAAGCAGAGAAGGGCGGGTCAGGAGAAGCCGGTAAACAGCTTCAGTTCAGCTGTACATGTTGCCGACCAGCTTGGCAACACAGACTGGAGCAAGAGTTTCAGAGTGGTGAGTTATTAATCTATAACAAATGTATCTTTCATCCATAAAGTTATAACTGAGCTCTGTCTCTACATCACAGTAACAACTTTCTGTCCATTGACAGCCTGGAGAGTAGCTAGTGTTTGGAAGGGAGAGGAGAGGTTTGTACTGCAGCTCACTGTTTTTCTACCAGTGTTTTTGAGGGCGTGTCAGACTAGCCGCTTGGCGAGCGTTATATGAGGAGCATTTAGCGGCTGGACTAAAATTGAGTTGTTTTCAAGCAGTTCAGAGCAGTGTTTTCTGTGGGAGATGGGAACTCCCTTTGGGCTGGACTGGGCTTTTTCACTTTGAAAACCTATTACATGCTCAAAAAAAGATATATAACTCAATAAAGGAGAGGGAAAAAAACTAAAAGCATAATACCACCTCTTTAAAGCATATTAAGTTTAAGTTCAATTGGTTTAATACAACAAATATTCCTACCAAGTTAACAGGATTGCCTTAGTTCTTAACAGTGATAGAGGAAACATTTTGGCTTTAAATGTGAAGACATACAAAATCATAAGAGCCGTTTGACCTTTAAGGAGTCTTAGGAAGAGGAGCCTCGTTTTTTTCCTCACACAGCAGCTGTCGGCTGGAATGCCAGCCAGTAACTGTGAGGAGACAGATAGCTGCCTGTTTCCACCAGAGATGAGGAGAAAAACGGCAGGAGAAGATGGCTCTGTCCAATCTGCCTTGCCCTTAAGACCTCACCGCTCCCTGCTGATGAATTTCGCCATTATCAAAGGTGAGGGGTCTGCTGAGAGAGGTCTTAAATGAGGGACGGGGAGGAAAGATTGGGGGTTGGGTGGCCCATATTTGGAGCTGAATGGCTGGAGGGAAATAAAACGCTGGTGGAGCAACCACGCCCAGATAATCTTATTCCAATAATTGGATTTCCTGGCGAGTTCTTAGTAATGTTTGGGGCTGGACAAACCCTCACTCTTAATCTGTGTATAGGATAATTATTAACACTGAATAAGACATCACATTTACCATGTCAGGCTTCATGAACTATTTGCTTCGTTTTGTCATTAATATGCTTTGATTTAAAGCCACCATGTCATGATAACTGCACAAAGATGCACCTGATTCACCACAGATTTACAATACGTCACAGTCCAGTCAAATCACCAAAACTTTCTCAGTATCTTTCTTTTCTTTTGTCTCCACCTTCCCACTTCTCAAGGAATCACACATCTTTGACAACGACCTGTTCCAATATGTCTGTCCCTCCCCTTGCAATATGTTAGAGTGCACTGCCATTTTGACCACATTGCTTGGGGATTCCTATCAACTAACTTCCCTTATTTTATATTATGTATTGCCAAATGTGCTCTGATCTGATATAGTAAATTTGTTTGGTGTGAAAATGTGACTTGAGTGAGTCTAGAGTTCCATGCTGCTTGTGTCAGTATTTAAAAGAAAATTGTGAAGGTTGCTACAGGCTGTTAACCCTTGTGACCATCCCTAAATTAGGATAGAAACGCCAAATATTCCACTCCCTGCTGGCCTTCCAGCTGACTGAACTGCAAGAAGTGATTTTTACAACTACTGAATAATTAGCAATGTTATGTGTACAACTAAAAATGAGAGTCTGTTACTGACTGGAGAAAATTTCTCAATTTTCTCCCCACACAGACACATACTCATCCATTCATGCACACTAACACAAACAACAACCACCCACACACACACACACACACACACACACACACACACACACACACACACACACACACACACAGATCTGAGTAAATCAGTTCTACACCTACACAGGTGATTGCTTGGCCCGGCTCACTTAATCCTACTAAAGATATGGGCTGCTAATCAGTGTGTGTTTCATCAAATCAGCAGTTAATATTGTCCCTGGTGGGTGGCTGCTCCGCCTATGCAGTCATAATTCACACCAGCTGGACGCAGGCGTTGGCTCTCTGCTGATGCAGGTTGGTACATAAAGATCTGCGGGTGGGGGGGTGATCCATGGTCCAGTCCTTAGCACTCTGTTTTAGGAAACTTCTGTAATGTACCCTTCCACACACTTCTCCTGTTGTTGTCGTTGAATAATTTACCCCAGAGAGAGAGGGGAGATTCAAGAGAGCAATAGGGGAATAGAGAGCATGATTCATGGGTCATGGCAGGACCTGTCTTTCCTGTCATATTTCATAACCTTTGCAGGTGAACTAGACATTGCACATCACGCACAGGCTAGATAAAGAGTTAAAGGTTCACACAGGGTTTTAGTTCCAATGACAAACTCTTATGGTGCTCATTTATCCTGAATATTTACCCAGTACTCATCAATAATACTACAGTATTACTGTAGTGAAATACAAAACTGCTAGACAAAAATCTCTTTTCAAATATCCATTAAATGATTTTGTAGGTTTTAATTAATCAAACAGTATGTGTTGTAAATAAATTGTATTCTACAATGGATGCACCACACAGACAGAATAAGTAGTCAACGTACTGTAGCTAAGATGTACAAATTCGATGTAATTACACACTGAACAGTAATGTATCCTGACATATTGATACGTGTCTTGATGCCACTGGTGTGCGAATTTACATGTCGAACAATAGGCATTTTCACACGTCGTACAAGGTTGATTTGTCTTGCCTTTATGGCACTTGGAAGTGACATTTAAGGTAGCATCTAGTGCATCATAGATGTCAGGCAAACCCATCATGATAGTCTGAAAATGATGACATGTACCGTAATTAATGTCATTGATGGCCTACATTTGATGGTAAGTGTTCTTAGCATGTATACAAGGTGATTTGGTTGAGTTAATGACACGAACCAGCAGCCAGGGCCACACAGGTGTAAAGACACTGATGCACTGAGATAATTTATTCAGCACAAGGCACAGCTAACTAATTCTGCAGCTGACATTTATGGTGTGCCGTTATCCAAACACAGGCATCCCAAAGGATGTGCTAAACTGCCACCCAACACTTTCATACATGAAAGCAAATGCCTGAGTAATAGTGCTTATAACTGAGGCAGCAGGCCTCTGACTTATCATGAAGCCTGAAGTAAAGGAGGGTGTTGCTGCTTCTAATTATTGCATGTTGACTTAATTAAAGTGCTGTCGTACTGAGTTGAGAAATGGATTTAACACATCACATAATTGGAAGGCACTTCTATGTTGAAAGCTTAGTATCTTATTCTCGAATTATGGAACTTTACAATGAAATTTCTTGTCCTTGAGAGGTGTGATGAATGAATCCTATTTAGCATGTATCTACTTTCTTCGGTAAAATTTGAAATAATTTGTTCTGATCTATCAGGCCATCTCCAAGGAGCAGATCCTCATGATCCTGGTGCTTATTTCAGTCAGCTGCTTCTGTAACATCCATGACATGTTTCAACAAGTTATGAGTGCTTGTGATCAATTGGTGGGCTTGAGTTTCACCTGTAGAGCCACTAATAGCTTTATAATGTCTCTATCATTTTCCCTGGAAGTCAGCTTGACAGTGTCCTTATTATTCATGTGTGATAACAATTTTGAAGTCTTTGATACAATGCTGGTGAGTGTGATGGTGGCCGAATCTAAAGCCCCTTGCTTGGCATTCCTGACAATCACCTCCATCACTCTGCCCCTCCTCTCCAATCCTCCTTTCAGTTGATGGAGGGGTCCTCTCTACCTCCTCAGAAACCTCAATGGCTGCATCCTGCCTATTTCTAATTCTGCTCAGGCTGGTGTAAAGCCGTGGTTCAGTATTTTAGAGTGCCTGTCTGAGACAGATGTTGGCTTCTTACACAGGTATTCCCTAAGGTGCAATTCAAAATCAAAATCTGGAGTTACCACAACCACAGTTTGTCAAGTGGAGTGCATCAGCATTTATTCTCAACAAAGACCCATCAGTCCCATCTCTGTATAATGGAAACTTGATGGTGGCTGGGCAGCATGTATGGGTACAGAGGGGCTTATTTAGGGGGCAGCCAAATGGATAGTGGCCAGGACAGGCATCACGAATGCCTTCATAGTAAATCTGTTCTGTGATCGCTCAGTACTGAAATACTGCAGACATTGGTAAGCTCTCTAGAGAGTTACATTGATAATCAAACTGCAGTTAAATTACTATAATTATCTCTACTGGGAGAATGAATGTGCATAGAAAATAATGTTTATGACTAACCACATTAGACGCAAGACATGAGCTGTGCGTAAGCACTGCTGAAGCGTCCTTTCAATTCACATTGACTCTAACCTAAGTAAATTAATGTCTATGACATATTCCGTACCAAAAGAAGTAACACAGGAGAGACAGTAAACTCAAAGTGGTGCTGTAGGAGATGCAAGGAAGCCCTGAAAGGCAAATGAGAAAAAGACAATTCTGGTGACCCATTTTCTAAGTCTGATTTAAATCGTTTTCTCACCTGTGTTTATGAGTATGACTAAATGGGTGAAAAAAAGACAGGATACTAAACACAGAAAAATGTAATCTGTGAAACAAAAAAAAAAAAAAACAGGTTTTGCCAGGATTATTTTTCTACATTGCTTTTTTTTCATTTATCAAAACAGGTGAAAGAAAACTTTGGCAGGTGAAGCAAGTCAGTATAATTTCATTTTTTATTTTTTGTTTTCTTACACAAGTTTTCATTTCTCCATGCACTCTAAACACAAGGTACATATATTGTGTGTTAGCAAGTTCCCCTTCAAGGGAACTCGAACTGCGTCGGTGACGACACTATGGGAACGCCTCTGGGCGTGGCAGGGCTGAAACATGAATGAAACTACTCCAATCCTAGTGGCATTGTGACGGCGTAACTGGAGGCGTATATAAGCACACCGGCACACAGGACACATTAGCTCTTTTCTAGTCAGCAGGCACTCTGGCATGTTTAGAAAGACTACAAGTATCCAACTCTTACCTGGAAGGATGGCAGACAGAGAGATGGCTGGTGAGTAATTCAGGCGATGTATTTTCCTGTGCCCACGTTACATCACTGCGGGCGACACTCATGCCCTGTGTGTTTCCTGTTTGGGGATGCCGCATGCCCAGGCAGCTCTCGAGGGGGCTGCTTGCGGCCATTGCGAGGCCCTGCCCCTGCGGGTGCTGAGGTCCCGTGCGGCTCTCTTCTCCCAAGACGGCAGGATGCGCTCTCCCTGTGGATCGGGCCCGGCGGTCACTGAGGTGGCGTGGCGGCTTCGGTCATGGGGCTCCCAGCGCGACATCTCTGACGGCATCGGGATTGCCGAGGCTTCCCATGTCTCGTCTGCTGACTCCGACTCCCCTCGGTCTCGTTCGGGAGCACGCTTCGCGGATTCTCCCGCTCGAGGTATAAGCCAGGAGAGGCTGCAGCTATCCGGCTCTGAGGAGCTGGACGTGCTTAGCATCATGGAGGAGGAAGACTTCCAGGAGAGAAAAGCGGAGCCTCATCAGTCGGCGCCCAGCTATGACGAACTCCTAGAGGTGGTGACACGGGCAGTGAGCAAGCTACAGCTCGATTGGCCGCAGGATGTACCAGAGACACATGCTACGAGCAAACTGGATGAGCGCTTTCTGCCGTTTTTCCAGACTTGCATGATGAGTTGTGCAAGTCCTGGGATAAGCCCTTCTCAGCTCGTCTGACTACTCCCCCGCTCCGGGTCTACAGCGACGTAGCGGGAGTCAAGGGGTTTGGCTATGGGATGATGCCCTGGGTTGAGGATGTCCTGGCTAGCAATTTTTCGCCCGGTCATGTATCATCCCTCAAAGAGCTGGCGCTACCTACCAAGCCATGTCGTATGACATCTGCTTTGGTGGGCAAAGCTTACATGGCGGCAGGCCGGGCTGGTGCAAGCCTGCAAACAATGGCGGTTTTGCAGGCATACCAGGCCGATCTGCTGAAGGACATAGACTTGGGAGCAGGCCCCTCTGAGGAGGATATTGCTGAGCCCCGCCGAGCTACAGACTTGTCACTAAGAGTCACAAAGGAGACGGCCCTATTGGTCACTCCATGTCAGCACTGGTAGCCACGGAACGGCACCTATGGCTCAACCTGTCGGGCATCCAGGAGAAAAAGAAGACCTTTCTCCTCGACGCACCGATTGCGACTTCTGGCCTGTTTGGCGAGGCCTGTTTGGCGAGGTCCTGAGGGTTCTACCGGGGTAGAACCCTCAGGACCTCTTGTGCTGCACATGAGAGCCCTGCAGTGGTGGTTACAATCCAAGGGATTCTCCCCGAGGGGAAATCCGTTCTGTCTGATACGGATTACGAGCAGTTGCCTTTGTTCCCTGTCAGCATGGAAGAAACCTTGGTTCCTGTCCCAAGGGCCCGTGTTGGGAGCGTCATGTCGCCGGACAATTATTTCGACAGACGCCTCACTCACGGGATGGGGCGCGGTCATGGACGGCCACTTCGCGAGAGGCTCCTTGGAGGAGCATCATTTCTCTTGGCACATAAATTGCCTAGAAATGTTGGTGGTTTTCAGAGCTCTAAGGAGTTTTCTGCCCGCTCTCCGCGGTTGCCACGTCCTTGTCAGGATCGACAACACGGCGGTGGTGGCCTATTTGAATCACCAGGGGGGTCTGCGCTCGCGCCCATTATACAAGCTGGCGCATCGGATCCTCCTGTGGTCCCAGCAGAGACTGCTGTCCCTCAGAGCGATGTACATCCCTGGGACCCAGAATCAAGGAGCAGACCCGCAGTCGAGACAGGGGCTGAGGCCCGGGGTATGGAGACTCCACCTCGAGGTGGTGGAGTTATTGTGCGAAGAGTTCGGCCCCATAGAAGTGGACTTGTTTGCATCTCAAGAGACGACGCACTGTCCTCTGTGGTTCTCCCTCTTGCCCCCAGCCCCGCTAGGGCTGGATGCCATGATATAGATGTGGCCAAGGCTGCGGCTGTATGCTTTCCCCCCAGTCGCTCTGCTTCAGGAGGTTCTGGAGCGGGTCCGTCAGGACGGTGTCAGCCTACTGTTAGTAGCCCTGTTTTGGCCGTCCCGAGTGTGGTTCTCGGACTTAATTTTGCTCCTAGAGGGCCCGCCATGGCAGGTCCCTCTGAGGAAGGATCTGCTGTCTCAGGCGCAGGGTCAGGTCTTTCACTCTTGCCCCGCCCTATGGAGACTGTGGGTCTGGCCCCTGAGGGGGCCCAGTTCCTGGAGGCGGGCCTCACAGCAGGAACAGTCGAGACGCTGCTCCACTCCAGAGCCCCATCCACGAGAAGGATGTACGGCCTGAAGTGGAATGTGTTTGCCACCTGGTGTAGAGAACGGGCGGTGGACACAGTTACCTGCCCGGTGACTATGGTACTGGAGTTCCTCCAGGACCGTTTCTCTGCTGGCCTTTCCCTATCCACACTCAAGGTATATGTGGCTGCCGTGGCGGCGTTCCACACCCCTCTGAGGGATGGGCCTCTGGGGAGGCTTCCACTGGTCGTGCGCTTCCTCCGTGGAGCCCGGAGGATGAGACCCGTGACTCGGTCCAGGTTTCCCACCTGGGACCTGGCGGTGGTTCTCGAAGCGCTGGCTGAGGCCCCCTTCAAACCCCTGGAGTCAGCTGAGGCCAAGCACCTGACCCTTAAGATGGCCTTTCTCCTTGCTATCACCTCTCTGAGGAGGGTGGGGGATCTCCAGGCACTTTCGGTGTCTCCGCAATGCCTGGAGTTTGCCCCAGAGAAGGTCAGAGCCATCCTGCACCCCTGTCCGGGATATGTCCCTAAGGTCCCATCCAGGTTGGCAGGGTCCACGGTGCTGCAGGCGTTTCATCCCCCACCTCATGTGACGGCGGACGACGGGAGACTTCATCTGCTCTGCCCTGTCAGAGCACTGAGTATTTACACTCTGAGGTCTTCCCGGTGGAGGAAAGCAGACCAGTTGTTGGTGTGTTTCGGGTCTCCCAAGGCTGGGCTCCCCGCTTCCAAACACACGATCAGCAACTGGATTGTTCAGACTATTTTCCTGGCCTATCAGGTGCGTGGGTTACCTTCACCTATGGCCTTAAGGGCGCACTCTACTCGAGGCATGGGGCTTCCAGGGCCCTCCTCGCAGGGGCGTCGCTCCAGGATTTGTGTGATGCGGCCGGCTGTGGTGCCTTGCTTCATAGAAAAGGGCTAATGTGTCCTGTGTGCCAGCGTGCTTATATACGCCTCCAGTTACGCCGTCACACGCTACCATTCTAGCAACGTACGTCTAGCAAGAGTAGTTTCATTAATGTCATTTGACAACTGAATCAGATGATTGTGAGTCAGTTTAGTTTCCAATAAATGCTAAAGTAGTTGCCTTTACATCCAAATGTGTGTTTGAGGGATGAATGGCAACCCATCTGTTAATGATCACTGTTCATTCATTGTAGACAAGAACAATGAACTCCAGGATGAAGCTGTCCACAAATATGTATGTCTTCTTGTTTTCGTCCTCCTGTGATTGATGACCACAGCATGCTGCCTCATCTTCTGTGTTTTAGGCCATAAAAGAAAACAAAAACACCAGCCTGTCCAGCGAGCCGTGCTTCCTGAACACGTATCCTGTCCGCGTCTGTCATTGGCGGAGCGGTCTGTCAATCCATCTATCCAGTAAATACGACTTGTGATTGGGCTGTACTTCAGCAGAAAGCCAAGCATTGGCTAAGAGCAGAAGGCCCTGCCTCCAGGCTTTTTTTTTTAAGTTGCGAAGCTTCATTTTCGCCAAATAATAATAATAATAATATAATCTTTATTTGTAGAGCACTTTTCAAAAACAAGTTAAAAAGTGCTTTAACAGTGTAAAGACAATAATACAAAAACAATACAAGATAAAGAAAAGAAAAGACTAAAATACACATTTAAGATAAATATAAAATTAGTAAAACAGAATAAAATAAAAGGGATAAAATAAAGTCAAATAAGATCGGGAAAGGCTCTCCTATAAAAGTATGTTTTAAGAAGGGACTTAAAAGAGTTCACTGACTCAGCTGACCTGATTTCCTCGGGCAGGCTGTTCCAGAGCCTCGGGGCCCTGACAGCAAACGATCTGTCCCCTTTAGTTTTCAGTCGAGACTCTGGAACAGACAACAGACCTCTGCCCGAGCATCTCAAGGTACGTGCTGGTGTGTATGGGACTAAAAGTTCAGAAATATAACAAGGCGAGAGGCCATGAAGAGCTTTAAAAGTGATCAATAGAATTTTAAAGTCAATTCTAAAACATCACGATCTGACGGGCAAGTATATTTGTGTGACATCAGCATAAATATGAAAAGAAATGCCATGTTTATAGATAATATGTCCAAGGGGAAGCAGATACAAGGAAAACAAAATGGGTCCTAAGACCGACCCCTGAGGCACACCATATTTAACTGGACAGAACGAAGAGACATAGTTGTTTACAGATACGCAAAACTTCCTATTTGACAGGTTAACCAACCATTCTAGGGTAGTACCAGAGATCACCCAGGGTAGAAACCAAGTCCAGTGTATGACCACGGTTATGGGTTTGCCCTTTGACATGTTGTTTGAAGTTAAAAGAAGTGGCCATATTTAAAAGGTCAGTTGCATTAACATTGGTGGGGTCATCAACATGAATATTAAAATTGCCACAAAGAACAATTCTGTCATAATTTGTCATAATTGCAGCCACGGACCACCACTTCAGCCCAGGTTGACTGATGCTTCGGAGTCGAGCAGGAGGAAAGCCTGGAAAGGCTAGAGAGGTCCCATAACACGGTGTCCTGGATGTTGGCGGTTGCGCTAAGGGAAACAATCTGTTTGGCTTGTACATCCATAAAGCCAGTCAGCAGGGAATCTTTCTCTTTGAGTTCCTCTGAAAGTCGTCGGATGTCTTCCATAAGGTCAGCAATCTTGTTGTTCGCTTTCTTAAGAAGTGTGCAGTCCTCATGGTGCAGAGTTGTCTCGGCTAGCATAGCCGCCAGAGCTTTGTTGTGGTCAGTAGCGTTGATAGCGTTTTTACGGTGATCTAGCTTAAAATCCATGTCGGATGACTAAAATCCTTAACCCACGTAAAACTTAAGTTAAAAACTTAAGTTAAATAAAAAGGATATAAAAAATGTAACGGAAAAATGTGGATTAAAACTGGATAAGAGTCCGGTTTAAGACAGAGCTTCCGACAGTTAGCTACAGACGCCAACGCATGCGCAGAGCGCAGATTATGTCAGCAATTACGTCAGCGATCAGCGAAACTGCCTACTATACTAGTAGTACGTACTGATTTGGCCCAAATGTAGTATGTAGTATGCAGTATGCAAACAAAAGCAAAGTCTGCAGTATCCCAAAAATGCCCGGATGGCGTACTGATTCAGGAAAAATCTGCAGTATGCATCAGAGCAGTATGCATTGGACCAGTCTTCCTTGCATACTGTGGCCCTTGATGCAAAGCGCTAGAACTGTAACAACAACCCGTCTTTCCTTTAGAGGAAAACAACAGAACTTGTTTTACAATTTTCACACGCTGTTTCATCACTAAATCCACTTCTAAGAAGTTTTGAGGCAAGAAATCAACTGTGTAGATTTTAAATATCGACAATTTTAAGAAAATTGTTGGCGAATCGAGAATGTGCTCGAACGTTTTCGGAGTTGAGAAGCTTGGCCAGCCCACAGGGTTAGCTAACGAGCCGGCCAGTCAGCTCACGGAGCCCCCTGGTCCTCACGTCAGCTCACGGAGCTCACAGCCACACAGAGCGCTACAGCCAACGTAGCAGACAAGTCGAGCAGCAACGTGGGAGTAAAGACCCGCAGCTGTGAGACAGTTTAAATGTTCATACCGCTGTTATTCGCTGTTATTGTGTCTTACATTCTGAGTAATGTTGTAACGTTTTAACTTAAATCAAGAGACATCTGGCTCGTGATGGACAGGCTTGTGTAACTTAGAAGCAATTTGATAAAAAAATAAACAATAGTGGTATGAAAGGTCGCTTTATTATTATCATTATTCTAAATAGACATTACATTGTTAGTGTAATGTTACAGTTGTGGTTATAGTACTTGCTTTTATTTGCTTTTATTTTATATAATTCTTATTTATTCACCAATATACCGAAGCAAACATCTGCTACAGGTCGGCTGTAGCCCTGTTCTCATTTATAAGATTTAAAAGAAGAATACATTTTAAGCGTACTTACATTTATATTCCTCTTATTGTTCCAATTTTGAAAAGCCTGGCTTAGCATGCTGCAAAATAAATCTATTTAACAGTTTCATACTACATACTATACTACATACTATAAGATTTGACCTTTTGAACCTCAATATATAGGCTACAATTTGCTGTATGAAGGGTTGCTTTTTAAGTCATCCTTATGTTAAAGGTTTTGGCAAGTTATAAATTTATTTCTTGTTAATGGTTGTGACAGGGTTTTATATAAGGCCTTTTCAGACGGCTTGGATCAGCGGGGTCGCTCTGCGCTCCTCATCAACAGACGAGACAAGTGCTCCGCGAGGTAACCATGACAACCGCATCTGTGTAACTGGCGCGATCCTGTGAAACTGTCGCGGCCATTCTCGTCTCATGCACACGCCCGCCCGCTGCCAGAGTTGAAATGTCAAACTTTTTCCTACAGTTTATCAACAGACAGGGACTGATCTGCTGTTTGATCTAAGTTTTCTGAATAATATAACTGTTTCTTTAACAATTAGGCCACCAGGTCTTAAACAGGCGACAACCTTTGCTGCTGTCTCTTATTCATTAAAAATTATCTATACCTTCTACTGAACTAATTTGAAAGTTAGTAGTTATATTATTTAGCCTAGTTATTGACTCAGTTATTTCATGTTGCATGTTGCACATTTAGCGGTTGAAGTTTGGTAAAAAATTAATACAAAATAATAATAATTATTATAGAGAGGTTGCGATGGTGCAGGGGATTAGACACTTTTCTTTGATTCCCACTGCAACACATCCACCAAATGAGTTATTGTCATGGGTCCTGCTTTACCATGCATGTTATAATAGAGCCCCGGCCAGTTTTATCGGGGTGTGGGGGGGTCTCATTAAATTTTCCTGCTTTTTTGCCCTTTGCCAATCACATGCCTGCTAATCTAAAGGAGATTTCTAAATCGTCATTAATTGACTACATTTTAACAAAAGTACCTGAATCAACTGGTGTACTACCCCTCTGCATTAGTGACCAGTGCCCTACTGTGTGTATCAGAGATGTCAGAAAGGCTTGGCTTATTACTAAAAGGAATTTAAAAAAATGTTATGTGCAAGATTTTCTGCAAGATCTTTCCTTAAGTAAGCTTGACTGCATTACTGATATCTCAGATGCTGAGAAAGTGCTAAAGGATTATGCTCCAATTATAAGAGTCAAGGTTAAAAATAGATGAAATCCCTGGTTTAGTCAAGAGATCTCTGATGCTATGTGTAAAAGAAATTTGGCATGGAAGAAAGCTAGGAAATCAACATCAATTTCTGAATGGCTGTCTTTTAAGCAACTGAGAAACCTGTGCATTATGCTTGTACGAAAGGCTAAATCAACACTATGTAAATACCTTATCAGAATGTTATGGGGAGCCGGCTAAATTCTGCAACAGTTCAAACTCTAAAAAAACAGTTCCTTCAACCCATTACCAAAAGAAATAATATCGGATACAGGGCCAATCTGCATTTCATTGCAGCTGGCTCTTTATTTGAAAGAAACTATTAGAAACTAGAAACTATTTATAGTGAAACAAAGAATAGAGTAAGTGTTGATTATAAAGCTGTTGTTGATACTCAAGGTTTTGCACTAAAACATTTCCCTGTAAATGAAGTACTACATGCTCTGTGTGCCATAAATACAAAAGAAGCGTCGGGGGTGGATGGGCTGGAGCCTGGTCTGCTAGTTAATGCTGCCCCACTGATTTCTGAAGCTGTGACACATATTTTTAATCTTAAATTAACAACAGGGATTATTCCCAGAGTATGGAAAGTGGCCCATTTGCTGCCTCTTCACAAAGGTGGAGACACGAGGGTCCTTCATAACTATAGGTCAATTTCTGAATTATCCTGTTTGGCTAAAATATTCTTTGGTAAATTCACAGCTACGTGCTTTTTTAGCTGAAAGGGATATCCTCAGTAAATATCAACCGGGCTTCAGACCTGGGCTCAGCACTACTACAACTACTTTACTTGTTAATGATATTGTCAAAGCAAAATCTTATTGTGCAGCTCTTTTTATTGACTTGTCAAAAGCCTTTGATACAGTTGATCATTCAAATTTGCACAGGTAACACCTGCACATGGTTTAAAAATTATCTGAGTGATACAACCCAGCATTGTAATAGATGGTGCAAAGTCAGATGTCCTACTTGTTTAAAAAGGAGATCCTCAATGTTCATTATTAGTTCCCTTGTTGTTTACTCTCTTCATAAATAATATCTGTAACACTGTGAGGAACAGTAATTTCAGTCATTTATGCTACTGCCCCATCCCATGCTCAAGCACTCGCTCTTCTTCCATCAGACATTTTAATTCTACAAAAACCTCTTATTGATCTGAAGCTGGAACTGAATTCAAGTAAAACTAAATATATACTCTTCTCTTCCAAGTCCAGAACACAACATTTGGATAAGCTTAAAATTAGTATACTGGATGGTACTGTTGTAGAACGCGTTCCAGCATACAAATACCTTGGAATTTGGCTGGATGAAAAT